>NW_020837946.1:40858148-40982049 GCF_003676395.1 Aethalodelphis obliquidens
ACACACACACACACACACACACACACACACACACACACACACACACACAGAGTCCTTTTAGCTGAAATGAAAACTAAGCTTTTAGTAAACTTCATTGCTTTGGGGTAGTCACTGAGACAATGTTTTTTAGAATGAAATGGTTGTGGTGATTGTGGGTGCTGGGGATTCCATGGTATTACCAAAAGTGTTACAAAAAAGACACTTAATGAAGAAATGTGGAATGATAGAGACTTAGTCCAAAGAGACCTTGTTGTTTTGGGGGTAAAAAATTTAGAATGGGACTTATAATGATAATTACTCCTCTGTGATGCAGAGAGAAAGGATTTTCCTTGAAGCCTGAGACAAAAGTATATGCTTACAGTTTGAGGATAAGAGGCTACAGACATATTTTTAGGTGTTTCACATGCTTTTCCCCATTTAACTAACATGACAGACTACTGAGGAGTTAACATTCACTGAAAAAACTTGAAGAGTTGATATGCCCAGCCCTTTCTAATACACTGCAATTTGTCTCAGCCACATACAGTTTCAGCACAAATAAAAAAAACTGTTTCCCTTTTCTTTAAATTTCTTTATCTTTATAAGACTTATTAAGAATTTTATTAGGTGGTAGATACCTTCTCTCATAGACCAATCTAAATACACTGCTACTCTGAAACTTTTTGCTGATATAATTTAGTTCTGTATTCAGAAACTCAATATACACACCAGAATGAGTTTTCTTCTACAATGGAGCTTTGCTCTCACAATGATGTAGGCTATGATTTATTTCTTATCAGTCATGGCAGGGTTGCCAGATACTGACAAAACTTATCAGCATGTTTGTATTCATTAGGTCATTCAAAAGATAATATTAGTCACTTTCTAACCAACAAGTATAAGAATCAAGGATAAACATGTTGGAGATTTTAAATGGAAAGCCATAGTGAGAATCTGTAAGCTTTGCAAACCTAATCATATTCAAGAAGGAATATGAAAAAGTACAAAAGAATAGGTAAGCATATTTACAAAACTAGAAGTTAAAATCCATTAACTGAAATATGTGTGTGTGTGTATATATATATATATATAAAATCATAATATGTAAGCTGAAGTTATGAGTAGTGAAACTCAAATTAACATGTTGGATTCTTTGGAAAAACATTTAGTCTTTCAGGGTATTTTTCACATTGATGAATTATAGTATTTACTGTTATGAATCCTTGGAGCAACAGCAACATAGGCTGAACAAGTATATTTTAAATTTACCAGTGGAGAAGATCACACACAGAAAACTTCATTGACTTGCAGTCTTACTCTCTTTTTGCGGTACGCGGGCCTCCCACCGCTGCGGCCTCTCCCGCTGCGGAGCACAGGCTCTGGACGCACAGACCCAGCGGCCATGGCTCACGGGCCCAGCCGCTCCGCGGCATGTGGGATCTTCCCGGACCGGGGCACGAACCCGTGTACCCTGCATCGGCAGGCGGACCCTCAACCACTGCACCACCAGGGAAGCCCAGTCTTACTCTCTTGAATGACAATGAGCCACCTAAAGTTAGCTGATCAGAGTCCTCTGATGAGGAATGGCAAAAATAAAAACATGAGTAGAAACTGTTACATTAGACCAAAACTTTAAAGCAATATCTGTAAGGATGATTCTTCAAAAAATAAATGAATGATAAATAGGGAGGAAAGACTTTGACAAAGAAAGGAAAATGTGGTACAAGATGGCACTTTAAAATCAATGGTTTGGGGAAGAAATGGACAGGGTTCTCATAGCACCTCCTTTCTATGCTACCTGGAAGACCTTAAAATTCCATAATCATTCCTAACTTTGTTTCCTTATTTGAGAGATCCTTGTCTCATAGAATCACATGAGAATTAATACAATAATTAAGTAGCTTTTATTCAGCACACATTCTTACAGATTGTAAATATATAGTAGAAAATAACTTTTATTATTGAGAAATTAGTTAATTGATTTATATAGTCATTTATTCATTCATTTTTTCCAAAAGAATTTGTTGAGTACTGTCTATGATGTGCTATTAGTGTTCCAGGTGTTGAAGATATAAAATAATAATTGAAGCTGCTTTGAAAACAAGACTTTAAAATTGCTAAATGGAAATGACTATGATTTAATCTTGAGTTGAAGGTGAGAAAGTATTTGTTTAATCTGATAAAGCTATTCGTATAGTTTGTATTTATTTTTTAAATCTTTTAATAAAATATCATGTCATTTAATTTAATTATGTCTCTTCCTTAGAATTTTATTGCATCAGTAGTTAATTAATACGTGTATTAATTGCTTTGGATATTATGGGCTTTATTATATTAGTAACTTCAAATTTTATGATGTATTAGAAAAGTCATTAACAGATTTCCAAATATTGTTGTTACTTTAGAAATAATTATTTTTTTATTACACCATTGCAAGCTGATTTGTCATCATCATCTGCATTTATTCATGAATGTACATGTAATTGCACTTTATTAATATATTGGTTTCTTATGATGTACTTATTTATTATAAAGACTCAAAATTAGGTACTATAGGAAATATAGGAGTTATATAAATATATCATATATACATCATTATATATATAAATATATAATGATCACTTTCATTACATATTTAACAATCAAATTTAAAATAATTATGTTATATATTTGGATTTCAAAACCCTTTGCAGCAAAATTCCTTTTGACCTGTTTGCTTGATTTTTATTATTTTTTTTCTTTTCCTTCTTATATTTCTTCTATAGTCCCAAATAATAATTTGGGAGGGAGGTGGTTTGTGGTGAAATTTAATTAGAATATCAGCCATTCATAAATGGTGGTTCCTCTACACCCTTCCTCCAATCTTTGGTTTTTTGCAATATCAGAATTTCAGAATACTATACATGAACTTTGTAGTCCCAGCTATGCCATACTTCCCAATTTCCTTAAGTGAATTGCCAATGATACTCTATCTGGGCTTTCCAAAACTGATCAATTTCCCTAAGAGAAACAACTCATCCATCACGATTTCCTATTTATAGCACAGTTCCCCTATTTATCCAGCTTAGAATCATCTTTGATCTTTTTTTTCTCTTTCCTTTTTTACTCAGTCAGTTTCAGTCAGACCTTGGGTTATCTTTGCACCTTAAAAATTCCAGTGACAGCACCCAAGTTTGACATTAGTTCTTGCTTAAATTATTTCAGTACTTTCTAACTGGTTGCCTAGTCACCAATTTCTCCTATCCCAAACCATTACACTTATAGTGGCCTAAAACATAGTCTGATGAGATCACCTTTCAGAATAAAAAGCAACATTGTTTCCTCATTAATTAGCAAACTGAAAAGAACATTTTCAGTTTAGTATTTATGGTCCTCCTCCATAAGGTCCAATCTACATTCTAGGCATTCCTTTCATCTGTTTGCTATAGACAAACTTGACTATTTGTATCTTTACCTTCCCAAAACACACTATGGACCTAGATCATGAAAATATTATCTTCTGTGAAATTCCCATGAAGGCCCATCTCATCTGAGGCATCTCTCTTCCATTTGCCTCTTGGTATGATTGCTCTTGACTCAATCCTCATAAATACTGTTGTGTCACTGACCTTTTACTATAGTGTGAAATATAGTCATTTGCATATTTACCTAAGCACCTATAACCCTCTTTCTCCTTTATTTCTACAGCTCTCTTTTTAATTCTTTGGTCACCACCAATTTTCTTCCTGTAGTTCCTTTTTCATATGCTTAAATTGGATTTATTTTAGTCAAATTATTCTTAACTCTGTAAGTAACAGATTAAAAATATAAATTTGACTCACCACAGGACACCATTACAGGTTTTGCCTTTCTCTGTTCAATCTAAGAATATGTTGGTAAACTTGTCATGGGAGTAGTGAAGCAAGGGTTAAAGCAGACATTGGCCTGACTCCTAAGCCAGGATTTGCTCCTACATTACAGGATTGAAGCCATTATAGGTCAGTATTAGAAACATGACAGAGTGCCTAGGGTAGCTCAAAGAGAGTCAGCACTGGGGTCTAAGGTAATAAGGCAGTGGTTTGCTTAAAGAAATCCAATAGGTTAAATCCAGGTGGGCATATGAGATAGCTGATCACAAAAGGCAGAACAAGGCATTGTTTTGTGGTTCAGAGGGTAGACACTAGCCATTACATATGGAACTAACACTTTCAAGAATCAGGTATATTATTAGACAAGTTAGTTGATCATATATCTAGAATGTATACAAAAGTAAAGTTTAGATAAGCATATGGGTTCACAATTTGGAAAGATAAAGATTTTGGACACAGAAACTCAATATCAGAACAGTGGACTTCTTGATGATAAATTGTGCATAACCTGAGACTTACTTACTGGAAGCTCTCTTCCCAAAGGGTTTACTTAATACAAAGACATATTGGATTAGGTCCTAGGAGACCCTAAACACTTCATACTTTTGTCAGAATTGGCTGAGAGATTAGAACAAATCTGAGACCACAAATGGGAGCTCTTGACTGAAGAGAAACAGAAATAAAATAGTGGAATTAGATAGAGGGTGATAGACTACTTCTGTAGTTCATCTTCTAATTTCCTTCATGCATTTCCCTTTAGGTATCAATAAATACTTGTTCAGTAAATATTATATTATCATCTCTTGCCTTTTGGTTTTCCCTTCTCAGACTCTCTTTAAACCACTTGGTTTTTATGCATTTTTGCCTTCAAAATTTTATTTTTTTCTTTGCAGTTATAAAAATTGTTTTAAATTAGTATAAGTGACAGGCTTTCCTGGTCACTAGAAAACTAGAAACAGATTGTTTACTGAGAGAAGGGTATCAAAAGAATTTCCTGGGCTTCCCTGGTGGCGCAGTGGTTGAGCGTCCACCTGCCGATGCAGGGGACACGGGTTCGTGCCCCTGGTCCGGGAAGATCCCACATGCCGCGGAGTGGCTAGGCCCGTGAGCCATGGCCGCTGAGCCTGCGCGTCTGCAGCCTGTGCTCCGCAACGGGAGAGGCCACAACAGTGAGAGGCCCGCGTATCGCAAAAAAAAAAAAAAAAAAAAATTTCCTCACAGATGCACGTGTCTTATGGCTATGAATTTCAGCTGAGAACCAGGAGACCCCAATGTTTATACATACTTCCTTAGGAATAAGTGTATCAATGACAGCATTAGCTTTTTTTGGTGGTGACAAAACATTAAGGATAAGGATTTCTATTATAGCGAGACTGCTGTTTTTCTCAACCTTAGCAGAACTCTGTCTTTGAGGAAGATGTCATTGACAGCTCTGATTCCAGCCAGAGAATCAAGAGGCAAGATGAAGTAGTGTTCAGATATGCTACAGCTGCTCTTGCCCTGTGGAGCCACCATGTGTCCACCAGATACTATGTATTTGGCCAAATAAATTGGAAATTTAAAGCAGGTATATGGGCTATCCGAAAAAAAAAAGTAAATGTCACTAATATCATGATATGGTCCCAACAGAATTTTTAACATACATATATACACACAAACACAACACACACACACACAAGGTTCTGTATACACAAATATGGTTCTGTCTGATTTTAAGCTCTCTATTCTGTTTTTTGAATCTAGTAAAAGTGCACAATGCTGTGGAATATGTGTGTGTATATATATATATATATATATGCATATATACACACATATATATGCATATATATATTCTGGGTAGGAAAAATTTTAAATGTGATTAAAATGGAATACATTTTCAATATAAATTATACTGACATCAGAATTAGTTTAGAAAATTGATTACATATCATATTACTTACAAAAAGAACATTCTTATTAGTTTATGTGATTTATTTCTTTGCTTAGTAGAAATTATTGGTTGTATTTAACTGTGTACATTTTGTTTTAGGTAGTGCTTCTCCAGTATAAATATTCTGACAGAAACCACATGGTCCACAAAGCCTAAAATATTTGCTATCTGGTCCTTAACAGAAAAATTTTTCAATCTTTGCTCTAAAGAGGTCAATATGGGAAGTAAAATTTTGTAAACTAGGATTTATGAACATATACAATTCTCTTAAACAACTTATGAAAATCTTAATTATCTTGCAGTAATAGGCTTGATTTGAGTATGTATGCTGCAGAATTGGGTATAAAATTCACAGGGTGAATTAAAAAAAAAATACTACCCTGGAGAACATATATAATTCAAATGCAGTGTACTTTATGGCAGGAAACCTCACTATGTAGTTGGTCATAAATATTGCTAACACTTTCAGTGACTTAAAATGTATAACTTTTAAAATATAATCCCTCAGTGGATGAAATTTTCTCTTCCCTCTTACTAAATTGATAACAGAAAATTTTATACTTCTGTGAGAATTTGCACTCATTACGTCAACAATAGATTTTATTTTCCTTTTGTGTTTCTAAATTTAATTTCTTTCAATTGCGTTTTAAAAGTATTATATTACATAGTACAAAATTCTTGGTACAAATTTAATGGCTTTTAAAAATTACAGAATAGTTTGAAAGAGAGGTAGAGAATATTTTAAAATTGTTGTCAGTTGATTATCATTGGCAATTAATGTACATAGATTTGCCTATATTTTCAATAGTTTCATTTAAAATTTTTAAAGAAACTTAAATACACATGAAAATAATATTTGATTCCTTTTTATCCATTATAATTTCTCTGAGATCACTTCAGTATTTACAAATTGATCGCAATAAACTTTATGGTTTTCACCTTCCACTGCAATCTAGCTCTGTCCATTATAAACTATCACTCAGAGGTCTAATTTCAGCAACTATTTTAATGCTGATGCAATGCTGGGTATATTTTGGTCTCAATGCAGATTCTGAAGAAAATAATTGTCAGTTTGACTAGTTACTTAAATGGCAGACAGATTTCCATATCTATAAGTACAATGAACTGCATTCTGTAAACTGCAAGGATGAGTTTGATCACTCATTACCATGGTAGGCTTTTATGTCGTTTCTTTTTATTCTGTTTGATAAGAAGTTTGTGAAGTCTGTTCCAGAAAACTATGAGCTCATCTTGTATCTGTATATTTAACTGATGCGAATGATGAAATCATAATCATTAAAATAGTAGCGCGTCATGCATTTTTTATTATTTTTATTCAATAGTATCCTTTGACTATTGAATAAAAAAATAAATTATCGGGCTTCCCTGGTGGCGCAGTGGTTGAGAGTCCGCCTGCTGATGCAGGGGACACGGGTTCGTGCCCCGGTCCGGGAAGATCCCACATGCCGTGGAGCGGCTGGGCCCGTGAGCCATGGCCGCTGAGCCTGTGCTTCCGGAGCCTGTGCTCCGCAACGGGAGAGGCCACAACAGTGAGAGGCCCGCATACCGCAAAATAAATAAATAAATAAATAATCAAAGGGTAACTTATAAAGTGAATAATTGTATAAAGTGGCATTACAAGGCAAATGTGGAAAATAGTTTTAATATTTTGAGTAATTATTGAAATAATCATTTATTCAGATATTCATTGGAACGTCAAAGCAAAACAAAACAAACAAAAAATCATAACTGGAACGTGCTTAATTATGACTTCTATGATAAAGGCTTCTAAATCTCTATCTCTAGACCCAATGGGAACTTTTAGATTACACTTTTTCTAACAATGGGAACCAAGTTAGAGACATTTTTATATTCCCAGGGCCTAACACACTGCTTGCCACTTAGGAGAGTTCAATTATTCTATTTAATTAATTAATAATATATAATTAATATTTAATTTATATTTTTGAGAAGAAAACAACTAAAAAAAGGTCATGTGATATTCATAATTCAAATTTAGCAGTAAACTATTTTTAAAACTTTTAACTTCATATTTTTACCTTTTCATTTCTTACTGAAAGTTAGTCCCTACCAGTATTAGCATTGTTATTTATATTTTTCCTAGTTAAAACATTTCAAAATATTAACACTAATATAACTTTAATGGTTAGATTAATAAATTAAATTGTCTTGCAGTAGTGTTTGTATTTAGAACGTATTTTATTAGGATATATAGTTAAAACAATATCTACAGTCATTTGAAAAAGTATTCTCTCAATTATGTCAGTAATTTGATGTACAATGATATTCATTCATTTTACTTTATTCTCAGTGTTTTGAGATTGGGTTTTTAATTTTAATTTTACATTTTGAATATTAACTATAAGATTGCAAAGGCAAAATATGTATCAGAATGCATTTGGAGATGTTAAGCTTCCATCCTTTCCCTTCTGCCCTGTTCCCTCTCCTCTGATAACTAAACATTTTTTAAAATCATTTTTCTTTATTTCCCTCCAGTGTTTTTTCATAAGTAAAATAAACACTCACATATATTTCTATAAACATATACATTCATAGTGCTACTACTGTTCTTAAAAATGGTAAAATATTACACATATGTTCTGTAATTTGCTTTCTACACATACAAACATATTCTTGAGATTATTCCATATTATCGTATAAATATCTCCCTCATTCCTTATTACAGACAGATAATGTTCCATTGTATTGATGTACCTGCTCTCTGATGATGTAAACTACTTCTAAACAAAAGATTCAAATAAAATCATCTGCTGTAACAAGAGATGATAAAACATTGTTAGATGCCTAATGCACAACTTACTATCAGTAACCAAATGTTTAAAATTCTTATGGGCTAAAGATTTCTGAGATTCTAACTAAAGACACTATAAATTAATGACTATGATCTCATTATTTTATTTTCATTAGTGATTAACTGTTGATGCCTTTTGTTTTGTTCAGCATGAATTTAGTGAATACTATGTGCTAGGTGGTATATTAGCTCTTGGGATTCAAAAATGAAACGTTTGACCTTGGTTAAGCTTATGTTTATCTTTATAGACATATGAAGATATTTTTACTAAGAAATTTAACTCTAAGCGAAAATTGTCTTGCTCTATGAATCTTGCAAATTGGTGTAGAATTTAGAAACGCGAACAGAAGATTAAAATATATATTGTCAATTGGTGGACACTATGATCAGGGTATAAAAAAAGTGCTATGTGAGCAAAAGAAAGTGTTGTTAGTTTCCACTAAAGGAGTTGAGGTTACACAAGTGAGTACTTTATGCAAGAGACTTCTAGAGAAGAATTGTTAAAATATTTTTAGACTTTAGCATAGATAAGCCCATTTAAATAATATATAACTCAAGCATTAGTCACGTATACCTCCTTGCAGCCACCCTCAATTAAGAGCACCTGATATCCACTGAGTGCTTTCTCAGATCCATTCCCCAATAGTTCACCTGGAAGTCAATTCTGATGTTCACACTCCTTCATGCTTCTCCCAACTCTGACATTGTCCACTTCTCATTTTCCTGCTGGTAATTCCCTCTCTCCATGCAACACTAATATTTCCCTATAGACAATTTTTATATGTAGCTAAAGAAAAAATAACAACAACAAAAAAAATTGGAGGAGAGCAGGAATTAATTTTGTATAATAGATAACCTATATAACTTATAACCTATAACTCATAACTAACCTATAATTTAGGCAACCATCACACACACAAAGCTAGCTCTTAGAAAAATCTTTGCAGGTTTTGCAGACATAGTTTCATGAAAGGTGCTGAGTGAAATTTAAACAATTTCAATGGAAGCAGGGGTAAAAGCCTGTCTGACACGGGTTGAAAAAAAAATTGAATTTGATGAAGAGGAGGAAAGGAATATATTTAACTACTTTGAGGATTTTTTTCTGTTAAGGGGAGTGGGAATGAATAGCAGCTTATCACAGACTGGAAATATTATTTAAACAATTTATTAACTCGATTAAGTTCTATCTCCATTAAATGGAAATTTCACAAGGGAAAGAAGTCAGTGTGTTTTCTTCACCACCATAGTCTCAGTGCCCAGTATGGAAAATTCATGACACCATGTAAGTGACTGAAAAATATTTGTTAAATGAGTGAATAAATTAATCATTTAAGATACTTCTGAAACAATTACTATGTAGTTTGATCCATAAAGCATCAGACAGACACAAAATACCCCAGTATTCTGCACTGTAAAAATATATTTCTCTGTATATTCATACTTACTTTCTGCTTAAAATATTGAATTTTTATGCTTTTTGCTGTTGTTGTTAAACAAAGATTAATATTTATTTATGAAGAGGATGCTTCTCTACAGCAATTCTCACCTAATAATTATGTTATATATTGCACAGAGAATTGAAAAATGTTTATATTTGGTCTGAGTATAATATTGGCTTTGGTTATTATTTTTCTTTTTCTTCCCTTCAATTTAAACTTTACCAATAAAAGGAAAAGGTCATCATAACCAAAATAACATTTTCTTTTAGCAGTTTTATACATTTAGGGTTCAGCCTTAATTATATTTTACTGCTCTACTGAGCTTGCTTTTGGCAAGGCACAATGTACCTCTGACATTAGAAACTGTACACCAATATCAAATGACTTTTTTAGAGAAACAAAGAGCAGGATTATATTGAAAATTAGAAGCCAAGGAGTTTAATCAAACAAAATATTCCTGGTTTCTACATCAGATCATGTTTATGAAAGTTTTCAAAAACTCAAAAAAATAAATAAAAATAACCAACTTTTTTTCTGTTCAGTAGGCTCAATACTCTGAACTGAAAACCACTACCCACTTCTAATAAAATCTACTTACTGATATTTCTCATAGCCTACCCCTGCTGCCAAGCATAAATTATCATGTATATAATTGACTTGGAAAAAAAGATAATAATAAATTCTCTTAAAATATTATGTTTTGTTGTTGCTATTATTGGTGAACAACTGTAATGTTTATAAAATCTGGGAGAATTGAGCATTTTCAATTTTCAGCGTTAAGTTTTACCTTCCTATTTTAACAATAATTGAGAGTGGTTTTTACTTTTTTTCACTGTTCTTTATTACTTGAATCATCTAGATGCATGTACATTATTTCTAATATTTCATTAAATATGCAGTACACATGAAGCATAGAGGAAAGCAAAGAGATACCACAATGGTAGTTGGTCCAGTGCTGAGAACGATGTTAGGAATACTCAGAGAGAGCTCATCTACTCCCACCAAGAGAATTTAGATCTCTTGCTTTTTTTTTAAGAGATGTGTCTAAAAGTACTACTTAGAATGTAATGTAATTGGCTGCTCATGTTCTCAAATAAGAATCATTTTTGTTAATAATTTGGTCACTAATGATTTTATGGAAATGCATGAGGGAGGCAGGATAATACCTTCTTCAAAAAAGATGCAAGTGTAGCAGTTGAGCTGCTTCAGTGTAGTAGTTGTAGTAACAAGTTTTTGTTGTTTTCTTGTTTGGTAGGTACAGCCAATACCTCAAAATTCTCTTCCGTTTACTTTTCCTCTTTCTGTATCCTTATCATTTTTAAATATGATTCTTATTAACTGATATGGCCCAGAATTTACCAATAATTTCTTTTTAATTCAGTCTGGTAATTTTTGTCTTTTAGTTGGAGAGTTTAGTCCATTTACAATTTGTGATTAGAGAATAGTTTGAATTTGTTTCCAAAATCTTATTTAGTGTTTCCTATTTGATCTGTCTAATCTGCAGCTTGACCCATTTCTTAAATTTGTAATTTCAAATATATACATATATAGTTTCTTTTTCATTAAAAAAATTGTTTGATTCCTGTTCCAGGTTGGGTCTTCAAGAAGTGAATACTACTGAGATAGACTTTAAGTATTTTAGATGTTAAGTAAGTATCATCATCTGTGAAAGAAAGGGGAAGGAAGCAGAAATGGGCAGAGGAAGAAATGAAACTGCTGTAGGTTTGTCAAAGATTCAGCCAACCTTCCTGGGGAACTTTGGAGCAAGTGCTGCCTGACAGAGTAATCCACATGGAGCTGCAATGCTGAGGCTTTACACTCCGACCTTGCTTAGTCTGCAGCTGCAGGTTAACTGTGGAAGAATGCAACTTCAGGGGAAGGGCCTCTCTGCAGCTGACCAGACCCCAGCTCTAGGCTGTCTGCTGATGTCATTCCCCACTGCTGGGCAGTGAATCCTTTCTTCAAAGAGGATCTCAGCACCTCATCTCTGTATGCTTGTTCCTTCATTATGCATTTTTTAAATTTAAAAAATCATATTCTATATCTATATATTTCAATATTTCAGTTTTCATAGTTTTGATTCTGCAATTTGTTTTCCCTTATAAATTTAAGAATTATTTTCATTATTAATTCATATTTTTTGAAGTTTCACCTAAGATAACGTTTTGAAGACTGGGCTTCAAGTATAATTATCCAAAGAGGGTGTTTTCTTCTTCCAAGGTCCTTGAAGTTAAAACCAGTTTATGACTTCTTAGTTTTGTTTCTGGGGTCTTTTGTGAGGAAGTGGTGGACATATAGGTAAAGTGGATCAAGACCTACCCATTATTTTTAGCTTTGCCCAGAGAAATAAGACCCAGTCTAGTGTCTATTTCCACAGTATCTTCTCATGAGGCAGTTTTTTTCCCGTTCACACCTATAGCATGCTTACACTGTAGGCGTCCTGATCTCCAGCTATGCTGCTCACACTTCTCAAGTCTAGACTTTCTCTATCACAAAAGTTTCTCTGATCTTTTATCTTCATTATACATACAAAGTCAGGCTTTGTATAATGCTCTTGTATTTCTCAACTGCATACAGTATCCTCCTTTAATATAATATTACTAATCTTATGAAGTATTCACTGAAGAATTTAAAATATTTGTATCTTGAACAAAATATAGGTTCAAGAATAAAAATGCCAATAGGCCTTGTCTGCACCAATCTGTGCCCTTGTAGCCAAGATTATGACAAAAATTAACATTTGTAGGATGGATGTCCAGCTTTAGAATTTCGTTGTTTCAATGACCCTTTACCCCTTCACAGCATGATCTGAGTTCTAGAAAAATTAACTTTAGAAAGTAAATATCTTGGGCTTCCCTGGTGGCACAGTGGTTGAGAGTCCGCCTGCCGATGCAGGGGACGCGGGTTCGTGCCCTGGTCCGGGAGGATCCCATGTGCCGCAGAGCGGCTGGGCCCATGGGCCCTGGCCGCTGGACCTGCACGTCCAGAGCCTGTGCTCCGCAACGGGAGTAGGCCACAGCAGTGAGAGGCCCGCGTACCACAAAAAAAAAAAAAAAAAAAAAAAAAGTAAATATCTTGATCCTAAATTTTCATAGAATATTTGCAATTTTTATTATGATGTTGTTTTATTTATTTTACAACAGTAAGAATATTGTAAATAAAAAGTTTAAAATCCTGCCTTAGTCAGTTGTGGGCTGTGTGGCCCATTCAAGTTGCTAAGCCTCAATTTCCTCATCTATAAAAAAAAAAATGCCTATCACCTATTATTATTCAGCTTCAAAAATGGTAGGAAAGTCAGGTATTAAAAAAAAAACTTTATGGAGGAAGCCATGTGCAGTTTTGCAGCAAGAAACTGAATTTGGAAAATGTAAGAAGATCATAGCCATAGGTTTAGTAAATCAGAACAAGTTTCCACTCACTCATATGTCTTTTGGGGCAGACAAAGCTTTCGTAAGATACAGATTTCAGCCCTCCTGTGAGTTTCCTCCTTTAAGAAAATTTATGTTCCCTAGAATGCTATCAGAATTTTACACATTAGCAATAACTGACATAATAGGTACACATAAATAATTTATCTTTTTTGTTCCTAATCATGTGATAGGGAAAAAAATGTAGTTATGAGCAGTTAAATCAATCTATTAGAATATATTACTAAAATTTTTATTCATTTTTATGTTTTATATTTTGATGTTTATATCCTAATTTGTATAGTCCTCAACTTGGGTTTATTTATCAGGAAAATAAAATACATAAATGTTGCAAGTATGCATTATTCTCATAAATAATAATATCTTTGTAAGTTACAAGTTAGTTTATTATTAAGCTAATATGACTTAGCTTAATGACTAACAGGTTTATTATCAAAGATAATAAATGATGGTTAGAGAATAATTTAACCTCTAACTTCCCTTTGGAATAACAATAACTTATTATGCCTAAGTTTTACATTAATAGATTCACACCTGCAGATGGTCTCAGATGGCAATTATCTGTTGAATGGCAATATCATTTTACTGCCACTGTATTAGGAACGATAATAAACATTGTTAGTTTTGAAAGCTTTGATTTTTCTTTTCTTTTTTTTTTTTTTGCGGTACGCGGGCCTCTCACTGTTGTGGCCTCTCCCGTTGCGGAGCACAGGCTCCGGACGCGCAGGCCCAGCGGCCATGGCTCACGGGCCCAGCCGCTCCGCGGCATGTGGCATCCTCCCGGACCGGGGCACGAACCCGCGTCCCCTGCATCGGCAGGCGGACTCTCAACCACTGCGCTACCAGGGAAGCCCCAGAGGCTACCTTTTTTATCAGTTAATGCAGCTAGAAATAATGATGTGGTTTGAATAAATAACACGTTCTAGGTAGGGAATTATAAACTTCAGAGACATTATTTCTTATAATACTTTCAAGTAGCCTTCAAGGTTAATAAAAAACACATTCTTTTCATAATACAGGGTAGGGGGACTTCATTCCTAGTATACTGAATGCTAAATTTACTCTTATTCTTACATACTTTATTAGTAGGAGAACACCTTAGTCCCCCACTCAGCACCTAATTATACTTATTTTAGCTTTTTAAAATTTATCCTGTTTCCTAAAAACCAGAAACATCAAATCAGGAGAGTTTGAGAGAGCTGAGAAAGTTATTAGATATTTCTAGCTGACCTACCAGTGAGTTCAAGAAAGGATACAAGGAAAAAGCATATCTAAAATGAGTTCACAAGAACAGAAAATATATTGCCATCTCAAGTTATTTAGTGAAGGTGAAGGCAGGCATTCAATAGTAATACATACCATTGCATAATAATGACAGCTAACAAGAAGCATTTAGTGCTTATTATTCTTATTTTTCGACACCATGCTTAGTGCTTCAACTACAGTATCACAATTTGTGCAAACAACTTTTGAGGTACGTAATATTATTGTGCCCTTTTACAAATGAGAAAATTAAGACTTAGAGAAATCAAATACATTTTCCAAGGTCACAGTAGGCATTCACAAAGCGATAAATCTTATTACCATTGATATTATTAATTTAATAATTTTAAGGAAAAATGTAAAGAATTACATATGTTCAGAATCAGAATTGAATAATTCTGCTAAAGCAATGGAAGAGAGGGAGATTTACGCAGGAGGTGGCTTTTGAGTCAAATCCTGAAGCATGGGAAGACTTTGGAAACGTAACTAAACAGGTATAAGGAGTGAGAAAATCTCAGCCAGAAAAAGTTGGAATGTGACATCTGACCTGGACATTATTATAGGTAATCTGTAAATAAAATACACATTATTTGTATTTCTAATACATGTGTGGTTTTAAATGCTTGCATAAGTGCAGGTGGTTTAACTCGATTAAGATTTATCTATAATTGTAGGAGAATGTTTCAAGTCTTCTCTCCAATACTGTCTTCTCAGAGTCTTGACTGATCACTCCACTTCAGTTTCTCTTTTTTCATCTTACTTCTTTCCTGCATCATACAAGTCAACATCCATATTGTATTTATTTATTTACTTACTGATTCATTGCCTTTCTTCTCTAATTAAAATGTAAACACTTTGTGGACAAACCAATACCAGATCTAACTTATGCAGTATGATATACCTGTTACCCAGGACAGTGACTCACATGGCTGCTGTTCATTTAATATCTGTTAAATAAAAGATTATAAGAAGAAATAAATTGACAAAGGCTGCATATTGGATTGTTAAGACTGCTAGGAAAACCAGGAGTGTTATTCGGTCAAATAGGAACTCAATTAAAACTCAATAGATATTGATTTAGTCCCTTATTTCACCTCCCAATCTTACTAAACAGTCAGTGTTCCGAGAATTTATGTTGGTTGAATAATGGGGAGTGTGAATGACTGGGTGTTCTCTGCAGCTGATTTCTCTTTTCCGTTGCATTCTCCCACATTGTGACTGTACTTTGCTCAAAACTCAATCAAAAAGATCTTCAATTTCTTCCATACTTCAGTCATATCTGGTAATGGAGCTCAAGATGTATCTTTTTATTTTTTTATCTATGTTTGCAGTTTCTATTGAGGTGAATGAGTCAATCTTGTGTTCTTCTGTAGGGGAAGGGTGTATTGACTGGCCATTCATATTTTCAGTGACTAACCTTACAAGGAAAGAAAATGCAGTTTATTTTTTACTGGGGGAAAAGAATAAATATGAGAATAAAAGAATGAATATATTCTCACCATGTACATTTTTTAATGTATTGTCTACTTAACTATTTTAAAAATGCAAGTGTTTTTTAATTGAAAAACAATTGGAATATCTCACTCTAAAATATGAAAACAATAAAAAACATACAATAAAAGTATGAAAACATATTGAGAAATCACCTTGAATCCTCCTTCCCTAAAAGACCACTTTCTTTCTTTTTTGCTTAATTTTTTTTCTAATTTTTCCTCATGTATATGCATATTTTCTTTATACTTATAATCATTAGTTACACATACATATGTATCTTGCTTTCTAAAAAAAATACTATTGCTTAAATATTTTTCCATATAGACACATGCATTACAATGAAAGTTACTAATAACTATTCCAGATGCATTTCTATATTTCTAACTAGGTGTTTCTATATTATTGAATCTGGTTGACTTAAAGGAATGATGGATTTTCCTAGTCTTTGGATTATTCCATATGATAAGTTCCT
The DNA here is from genome assembly GCF_003676395.1 of Aethalodelphis obliquidens. NCBI lineage: Eukaryota > Metazoa > Chordata > Mammalia > Artiodactyla > Delphinidae > Aethalodelphis > Aethalodelphis obliquidens. The sequence continues at coordinate 40,874,835 of NW_020837946.1, forward strand.
ATAAGCAGAATCCAATGGTCAAAGACAAGGATCAAAAATTTAGCTCAACTAACTTTGTAAATATTCCAGTGTTGTTTATTTTTTTTATTTTTTAACAACTCTGAACCTATAATATAGTCTATTTGTTAATTATTTCAAGTAACATAATTATTTGCATCTTTCTAAACCATAATGACCTATTATTTTTAGTAAAAGCAAAGGCGTTTTAATATATTCTTTCTATTTTAAGTCATAATACATGGTTGTTTTACTTCCACCAAAAGAAAAGGATTGGATATGACATAAGATATCCTCCAAAATTTTAGTTATCTACTTAATGGGATTTCGTGGGGGATTAAAATAGTTTATTATAGTTTTACAATAAAGCAAAACAGGGAGAAAACCTCCAAAGAAGTAATTTTATGTATTTAAATGATTTTCAAATCAATCCTTATGGATGAAATAATTTAAATTTATCCAAATTATGAAACTAGAATGTATATTATTTGAAGATTAAAAGAAGAAAATTTGTCTGTGATAAATTTTAAAATATCCACTAATAAGAATATCAATTTAACAATGCAACTTCATGATAGACAAAAAACCAAACCAAAAAAAAAAAAAAAGGGATATTTTACTTGTCAAGTCTTCTCTGGCATATATATTTGATTTGATCAATTAAAGATATTTTACCATGAGAAAGTAAGTAATGCTTTCTTGATTCTTATGGGTTTCACACATAGGAGCCAAAAAGCTTAACATTCAATCTATCACTATGAAATTGATGAAACATATTCTTGCTCACAGTGCTTACCCAAGTTCTTCCTCACAGCTAGATCATTTTAAATCTTCCCTCCGTCATAGAGCAAGAAGCAGAAGAAATCAACAGAAAATTATTGTTGTTCAATATCCTCTCCAAAGAAGCATTTTTATTATTATTTCTCTACCTCAAGGAAATAGTAAATTTATATTTAAAGGAATTTATAGATAAAGAAAGAAAAATTTAGTGAAATTAAATAAATTTGGCCTAGGTCAAAAATCATACTATTAACAGAGCAAAAAATAGTAAGTTACTAGCTTTTATGACTTTATTCATTTGACAAATATGTCATTATTAATGATGTCTTACTAAATTGAAATTTTACTCACTATAGAGTTTTAGTGAAGTTAAACTTTACAAGTATCTGTAAATTCCATTTTAATTTTTAAGAAAAACTTAAATCTTATGTGAAATGATTAAGAAACAGCAGTAGAAACAACCAAATATTTTCATAAATCTGACTTTCAAATCTATCAGTAAAATATTCTATATCAAATTGCTTATAACATCTTTGACATGGAGTAAGACTGCTTTCCTATATCTCATGCTTTCCTATATCTTTAGAAAAATAGATAACTTAATTCTCAAGATCTATAAGAAGGAGGAAAGCCATTAAAGTAAGGGTAATGAGATGTTTCAAATCTGGAGAGTAGCCTTCATAAATGTTCTTGTTTGGTACAAAGAACAATTGACCCCATCCCAGCTTCTGTCATGTCTCCCTTTGTATAAGGAAACATGTTTCATAAATCATTTTTTTTTTTTTTTTTTTTTTGGCGGTACGCGGGCCTCTCACTGCTGTGGCCTCTCCCGTTGCAGAGCACAGGCTCCGGACGCGCAGGCTCAGCGGCCATGGCTCACGGGCCCAGCCGCTCCGCGGCATGCGGGATCTTCCCGGACTGGGGCACGAACCCGTGTCCCCTGCATGTAAGATCATGTTCAACTTTGTCCATTAATTCCTCTCTGGTCACAAATTCTCTAACCACACCTCATTATTTCAAGGGTCTCTAGTATGCCCCCAAACAAACTGTTTTGCTTTTGCCTGATTGATCTCTTTGCATCAGACAAAATCTGTCATCTGTGAGCCTGGGAAAATTCTATTTATTCCTCAATATATTTTAGGAATCACCTACAAAAAAATGCCTTTCCCATCATTCCCAAATTTAGAACTAACCATGGCTTCCTCTCTGACAACATCTTATATTCCTATTTTCCTGCCATAATTTCCTCAAGGCCAACTACCAGACAATTAGAGACAGCCCCTGTGAACCCCACAGCCTGCTGAAACTATTTAGATTAGCCAATCCTAAACCTCTCTACCTGCTGTTCTTCTTGTAGAAACCACAATAAAGGTTTTATCCACAGTTCTCCCCTTTCCCTCTGCCTCCTGACTCAACTTAGGGCTTCCCTGTGTGGCCTCTCTTTTTGGAAACTGTGAATAATAAACTTTCAATGGCAATAGTGTTCTGATCTGTGGACCTTACTGTACCTCAGATTTCTATTAATACATTATATTTAAAACAGAAAATTCACAGAGTTGGTACTTATCTTGCTGAATGAATCCAAAGCCTCTGCTTCAGGGTTCACCTAAAGTTTAATACATCCTCACTTGGATAGTCATTCTTAAAACCATATTTCTCCCTTTTGACATCTAGAGACCTTGAGTAGTATTTGTTTACATTCTATTCTTTGATTATTTTCCTGTATACCCTCTGGTGTTTTGCTACTAAGAGGGTTATCTGGGAACCAGCAGCACCCCATCTTCTGAGAGCTTATTGAAAATATAGAATATCAGGCTCTGAATCAAAATTAACACTTTAACAAGATACCAGGTAATTCAAATGCACACTAATTTTTTTTTTTTTTTTTTTGCCGTACGTGGGCCTCTCACTGTTGTGGCCTCTCCCGTTGCAGAGCACAGGCTCCGGACGCGCAGGCTCAGCGGCCATGGCTCACGGGCCCAGCCGCTCCGCGGCATGCGGGATCTTCCCGGACTGGGGCACGAACCCGTGTCCCCTGCATCGGCAGGAGGACTCTCAACCACTGCGCCACCAGGGAAGCCCCACACTAAATTTTGATCAGTGCTGATTTGGGATTGCAATTCCTTTACCCTAGTCTTTTCAACTAGGATTACCTGAGGTGTTGAAACTACATTGTACTTAAAAAGTTGAAGACTTTCCTTCTCTAGCTCTACATAAACAATTACTGGTGGCTGAATCTGTGTATCTTTACTCTTTTTCATGTTTCTTTTTTACCACAGTTTTTGTTTGATTTCAAGATCAATCAATCTTTTGATTAATCCTACATTCCCATGAGTTTCAGAGATTTCCTTCAGAAAACCCAAGACATTTTATTTTCCTCACACATAAAATTATAAAGCCTTTTACCTTTTTATTGTGCTTTTATTCTGCTTCTGGATAAATTGGATTGCTACAGTCAGAATATTCTAAGTGTATACTCTGTCAATTTTATTATTTATCCTTGGAACTGTGAAGATATAGAAAACTTATTTTATCTCGCCACAAGGTAATAAACTATTGCAGATGCAGACCATTATTTTGTTTGTTTGTTCAGTGGTGAACTGTGTTACTTCTCTGCAGAATAATCCATGATCTTGCTTTGATCATTCACAATTGTGATTCAAATTCAAAGAGATATAATATCTCCAGTTCAACCTAAGAACACAGGCAGGTACTATTCCTAAGATATTGTGGCAAAGTCACAGAAGTCCTCAAAGGTTACTGCTCCATATATCAACAATTCCAAACTTTCTAGGTACGATGTATTTAGAGGTAACTGGCTTGTTAAAAGTAGAGATTAGAGAATCTGCCTTAAAGATGGGTGTGCGTGAGAAATGTACTTTTTATTCCCTGGGTGTATTTTGAGTGATTGATGATAGTGATTAATAAAAAAGCTGCATTGCAGAGCAAGTTGTTTGTTATTGCTTGAAATTTGTGTGCATATAAAAGTGGAAAGGGCTTCAGGGACATGCATAAAAATTATTATGGAAACAGATTAAGAGTTTGTTGAAGTTAAGTGAAGAGGTCAAGAGAATGACAAGAGGAACAGGTATGGAGATCAGTTACCTGCTGCCTGGTAGTACCTATCCAAAAGCCCAAATAGCACATAATCTTTTTCTTTCTATTTTGTAGTGAATTTAGATTGATTTATTTAGGACATTGTGATTTGTAAATTCAAGTTCCAAACAGGCTTGTCCTGGTCTTCATAACAAATTCAGTGCTACATTTTCACTAGCTGTAGTCATGCTGTTAAAGGTTTAAACTCCACAGAAGTCTTACAGAGAAGATAACTTATTTTTTTTCTTGGGAGGGGTTTCCCACCAAAGTCTATTTGCATATTCCTTTAGTTATTCAAACTTCCTGAAATTGGGAATGAGACTAGAATAATTATTAGTATTATGAATCCAGGAATAGTAGAGTACCCATTCATTACTCGAACCTATAAAGCAAATAACTACACAAGAGAAAGCAATTAGTTATTAATGGGGAGAATTTGTTTCTAGGCCCCAGTGTAGAAGCCAAGTGTATACATCTAACAACATGGAAGAATTTTTGCCTAGTTTGTCTACGCCCAAATGACATAGAATGAAAGCACATGGAGGTCCGTTTTTAACAGCTTCAAACTGATCTGTTCATTAACTCATATTTAGCATTCTCACTCGAAGAAAGCCTTTCCAGGAACACCTGTCATTAAGAGTCAGAATAGAGTCTCACCAGCTACTTGCCAGCACTACCAGAAGGCATGGAAGGAAAGAGAACAGTCCAGCACACTTAGCACTCCTGTCTCCTTAGTTAGAGAACAAAGTGTGTACCTCAGCATTGAACTCCTTTGTAGGTTTCACCCACTAAAATAACATCTAAATTTCTCAATCCTGGGAAACACAGGAAAAGGGAGAGAAAAGAATATCTTCAGCCATTGCTGAAAAGTTCTAATGTTTATGCCATATTTAAAGTAATCTATAGAAAGTTTCAGTATATTTTTGCAGATATGGAGTAATTAGTATTCTCCATTACACTTGTGGGAAAAAACATATAATAAAACATTGGCAGTTCTGCTTGCTCATGTATTTAGTTAACAAACTTAACATCATTGTGAAATGCATCTCACTGGTTTCCCATCCAATTTGTTTATTTTTCTGACAGAGAAAACTGAAGAAGTTTCTACATGTTTTAATTAGGTAGGTATGCCAGTCAGTGCAAAAATATTGGTTATCACAAATAAATGTATTTTGAATAAACATGTTAGATTATGTAAATAGGGTTTTAAAAATAAAACAATGGCAAAATACTTCAGCTAAATCTTATAGTTAATTTTTCTCCAGCTAGGGTTCAATTTTTTTGTAACAGATGAAATTTATTTTAAGTAATAAACACTGGATACTAAGAATATACAGGGGAAAAAAAAAAACCCTCAGATGATGGGATTGTGTATTCCATTTGCTAACCATTATCATCATCATTTGTAAACTTACGTGAAAGACTCCCTAATTATATTAAGGAACAAATGCAACTTTTTTCCTCTGCAGCATGTACACAAACAGAATAATAGCAGTATTTAATAAAATTCCAGGTGTTATATTTGTTTGCAATTTAAGCACTTACACTCTGCAAATGTAAGTAAATTGATTCACAGAAATGTGTTCCAAAACAAAAGTTGTAAAATGGGTCAAAATGATCTCTATGCGTTCTCTGTTTCTTTAAACACTTCCATGAATTGGATTGTAAAGTTTTGTGCTGTTGTTGCCTTCTGCTTGTGTTTTAACCCCTCAATTCATTGTAATAAATTTTGCTTTAATTTGTCAATTACCTTTTCAAGATTTTTTTTTCACAAAATGAGAAAAATAACTTTTGCAATTACCTATAATTTACCATTTCCAGTGTTTTGCTTTCCTTGTGAAGATCCAAGTTTAACGTGGTATCATTTTGTTGTATCTGAAAATTTTCTTTTACAATTTCTTGTAGTGCAAGCTTGCTGGGGACAAATCTCTAGGCTTAAGTTTTTCTAAAATTGGCTTTATCTTACCCTCACTTTTGAAGGAATTTCTGGCTGGTTATAGGTTGACTATTGTTTTCTTTTAGCACTTTAAAGATACCAATCATCTTGATTTTTATCATATTAGATGAAAAGCCTGTAGTCAGTCTTCTTATTGTTCCCTCAAATATAATATTTTTCCCATCTGCCTGATTTTAAAATTTATTCTTTACCACTTTTCAGGAATTTGATGAGGTTCATAGGTATTACTTTATTTTTATTTTATCTGCTTTCTGTTTGTTGAACTATCTGGATCTCTGGATTCACGATATTTATCAAATTTTTAAAACTTTGTTTCTTCAAATATCATCTCTCCTTATTTTCTGAGACTCCAATTATAAGTATGTTGTACTTCTAGATGTCTCACAGGTCCCTGGATGTGTTCATTTTTTTCAGATTTTTTTTTCCTCTTGGTGCTTTAGATTGAATAGATTCTATTTCTATGTTTTCAAGTTTACAAATGTTAAATTCTATTCTGTCCAATAGTTTTTAATCTCTTCTAGTAAAATTTTTATTCCATATACTTTATTTTTCATCTCCAGAAGTTGCATGCATTAGTTTACTGTGGGTGCTATAACAAATTATCACAAATTGGTTGGATTAAAATCACAGAAATGTATTCTTTCACATTTCTGAAGGCCAGAAGTCTAAAATCATTGTGTCAGCAGAACTGCACTTCCACCAGAGGTTCTGTGTTCTGTTCCTTGCCTCTTTCAGCTTCTGGTAACCTCCTGGAATTTCTTGGCTTATAGATGCTTCATTCCAATCTTTGCCTTGGTCCTCATGTGTGTGAAACAAACTTCTTATAAGGATGCATAAACGTGACTGAATTAAGGGCCTACCCAGATAATCCTGGATAAATTCCTCCTTGAACTTAATTGCGTATTTTCCCATATGAAGAAACTATCACTGTTTGGCCATATTAGATGAAACTCACAAATTCTGGAAAGAGGAAGTGAATATATCTTTGCAGGAGAGGGCATTTCTTAGTCTACTGCAGTCTGATTTCTGGCCTCCAAAAATTCATGTGTGGTCTACTTCAAAATGTATTCACTTTACACCAACATACCTCAAAGTCTCTATCCATTGTACCATCTGCTCAAGTCTAAAACCTCATCTAAATATCATTGGCTCAAAAATCTCAAATCTCATCATTTAAATTAGGTGTGTGTGAAAGTCTTAGAATGATCCTGATTCAAAATTTTTCTATACATGTGCACCTGTGAAACTAGCAAACAAGTTAACTGCTTCCCTAGTACTATGGTTTGATCGGGATGAGATAATATAATATAATATAATATATATAATATAATGAGATAATTTTCATTCCAAAGGGAGAAAAGTGGAAAAAATAAAGGAGTTTCTGTTCCCAAGCAAGTTCAAAATCCAGCAAGGCAAATTCTATTAGATTTCAAGACCTGATAATAATTCTTTGAGGTTCACAGCTCTGCCCTCTGTGCCTGTAATGTCATACATAGGTCTTGGTCTCTACAGCTTTGCCTTCTCGGCCCAAGCCTCTGTTCTCAGAATAAATTTTTTCTTTATTTTTTTTTAAAGGGTAGCACATATTTGCATCTGAGTAGTTTTATCAGCCTATTTCCTCTCTGATGAATTTAGGGAGTTTGACAACCTTATTTAATGTCGCTCTGCCTCTGTTGCTTTCAGTCCAGTGTTTTTTGTTAGTATACAATTATCAAAAACCTGTAGGTAGCCTGCATGTTACTGTGATTCAAACCATTACACAAGAGGTTCCTCCACATACCTTTCCTGGATAATTGCATCTCTATTGCTACTTTCTGCTGAGACAGGTGGATTGAACCATGGGTCACATGCCTAACATTATTAGCAAAAGTTGTTCAGTTACACACTTGGGCTTCTCTCCAGTGCATACTTTCCTAATATTGAATGTCCTAATTTTAGCATCTTTTGCAATCTGGATAGGCTGAGAATTTCCCAAATCATCAAGTTCTGACTCCTTTTTTGCTTAACAGTTTATTTCTCAATTTATCTTGTTCTCTCACACTTCACATGAGCAAGAAAAATAAAAAAACAAAACAAACACAAACCTTCAACACTTTTTTTGGACCTCAATCTCCTCAGTTAAATATCCAAATTCATTACTTAAAGTTCTGCTTTCCAGCTAGTAGAACATAATTCAGCCATGTTCTCTGCTACTATAAAACAAGGATCACCTTTCCTCTGTTTTCCAATGTGTTTTGCATTTCCTTTTGAGCTATCTTTAGAATCACTTTCAATGTCCATGTTTCTACAGTCACTTTAAGGCAATCTAGGCTTTTTCTACCATGCTCTTTGAAATTCTTCTCAGTACCGTAAACGGTATTAGGGTTGCTATAACAAATTGCCACAAATTGTGTGGCTTAAAACCATAGAAATTTGTTATCTCGTAGTTTTGTGAGCCAAAAGTCTGAAATCAAGATTTAGGCAGGGCTATGTTCCATATGAGGGCTTTAGGGGAGAATTCATTCTTTGCCTCTTCCAGCTTCTTATGGCCATTTTTTGGCTTGTGGCTGAATCTCTCTCTGCTCCATCTTTTTCACATTTCCTTCTCCTCTGTGTGTTGGAATTCACTCTGTCTCTCTCTTAAAGGATATGTGTGATTTTATTTATAATCATCATCATCATCATCCAGGGTAAGCTTCTCCTCTCAAGATTCTTAAATTAATCATGCTTTCTTGGCAGATAAGGTAATATTTGCAGGTTCGGGACATTAGGATATGGATATATGTTGGGGTCCCCACTCAGCATACTACGTTCCCATTAGATTATTTATATATTTTACTTTGTTCTGGGCCCAAGTCTTAATTTATAAATGTGACTTAGAGAGGTCAGTGTCATTGAAAGACAAGTTTAATGTTATTTACATTTCTCCTACAAACAAGACGCATGTGTCCCCACACAGGGCCATAGGAAGAACACCAGGTTTTGGCCAGGAAGCAGAAGCAGGAGCAAGTAATAGTTTTAGGCTAGAGTCTTTATTGGGGTTTCTGAGGGAAAGGTAAAAGAGGCAAAATGAACAGTTTAGGATTAGCTAGTTTGAATAATATCAGTGGGCTTTGGGCTATAAGGGGAGAAGCTCTGTGATTATCCTCCCATTTGCAGATCACTTACCTGGGGGTATGAGTCTTGACTATACTGTGTCTCTGCCCCTCCACCCCTTCTAATCGTGTTCCTTCTTTATATATTTAGTTGAAGATCTCTTCTGCTAGTTTTCAGGTTATTCTCATCAGTAGTTACTCTGTAAATAGTTATAATTTTGATGTGCCTGTGGGAGAAGGTGAGCTCTTTCTACCCTGCCGTGTTGGCCACTTATTGCATGCTGGATGTTATATATTTTACAGTGCTGTGTGATGGATTCCACTGTTGTCCTTTAAAGAATAGTGGGCTTTGTTCTGGCAGGCAGTATATATTATGCATGTATGGATTAGCTTGATCCTTTATTTCATTTTTCTTTTTTTTTGCTGTACGCGGGCCTCTCACTGTTGCGGCCTCTCACGTTGCGGAGCCCAGGCTCCGGACGCGCAGGCTCAGCAGCCATGGCTCACGGGCCTAGCCGCTCCACGGCCTGTGGGATCTTCCCGGACCGGGGCACGAACCCATGTCCCCTGCAACGGCAGGCAGACTCTCAACCACTGCGCCACCAGGGAAGCCCAGCTTGATCCTTTTAAGATTTCTTTTTTAAGCTTCTACAGGGTAGATTTAATGATGGTTTCATTCAAAGACCGATTTATCCCTTCTATTAAGGTATATGATTTTTGAGTTCTTACTAAATGTCCTAGATTCTCCCCTCTGATTGGTCAGAATTCAAATTTTCTAGTGAACGCTTCTTACTGGGATCTCTAGAACTTGTTCCACTTATAGGTATTTGGTTATTCTTTCCCAAAATATAGAACTCTACCTTATGACTGGTTTAGTAGTCAGCCTAATACTCAAGTGGACTCCAGGAATAATTTTTGAGATCTTTTCTGGAATCCATTGTCTCCAGTGCTCTCATCCCTTAAATCCTAGGTGTATCAAGGTCCTTTAGCTCCAATCTCTGTTCCCTCAACTGAATGAGACCACCTGTGTTTTCTATGTATCAACTTAGTTAATGAAATTGCCTCTAGACAGAAAGTTGGGGTCACCTCAGGGGTCTTCTTTTCCTTCTCTCATTTACCATGTATATGTACTACCTATTATAAAATGCTTAAAAACACTTGTCATATAGTTTGTCATTTTTTCTAGTGGCTTGCAGAAGAAAAAGTGTAGGTAGATTCTAGTTATTCCATTATGGACAGAAGCAGAAGCTTAGATTTCAAACTAAATAATATATTTTTTTCATATATGACTAACAAAGAAGTCATTTGTCAATAGAACCTACTTATTGGGCCCCAGCAAAGTAGAAACAAAGTATAACAATTATTTTCATCATTTAATTATAATCAAAAATGAAACTTTTTTAAAAGAAAAATAATTATAGATGGAAAATGAGGCACTTGATGACTCCAGGAAAAAGCTGTTGAATGCAGAGTGGAAATAGGATTCATTGGTTTCCTTTTCAAGATCATTGCACCAACCATGAAAGAAGGTAATACTACCAGTAACAAGCAAACATCTCAAAAGAGACTGAGGTTATTCCATTTTTAATCACTGAGTGAGTGAAATGGTATTTTTCACAGCCTTCTAATGTTGCCATAATACTGTATTACAATTTTAAATAAATATACACTCACCTAAATTTTTATTTAAAAATTTTACACTGATAGTCCTTCTATAACTATAAACAAAACATATAAATTAAAGGCAAAGAAAGCTTCAAATAAAATAGAATTTAGCTACATAGATTTATTATAACAGTTGATGCTGATTTATGGAAACTAAATTACAGATGTTGAATTTAAAGTAGAAATGTATGTATTTATTACTATCAATTTAGTTTCTTATTAGTCACATTATAGTTATCACTGACAAAATTGCTGTTATCAACTAAGCCATCATTTTAATGGGCAATCCCTAAGGGGTATATACTAAAAAAGACATTTTTAGAAAATTTTTCATTGAGACTTTGCTACTGAACTAATGAACTCTTACAAAATTAGAAAGACTGTGTCTATGACATATGTTTGCAAAATATGAATATCCAACAATATGCAAGTATTTTGCTTTTGGAATGCCTACATTTTTGCATTCTTTTATTATGCCAAAATTGTACTATCATTTTTCCTTATTCATATGTAATTCAAACCAATTTTTATTCAGTCTAAATGTAATAACATTATATATATATATGGCATTCATGTATTTAAATTCATATATGTTCATTTTTTAACATCCTTGCCAGTTACAAAAATGCTACTTGATGCCAATATGATTGTTTCTTTTATTTTTTTGCCAGACACACAGGCTCAGCGGCCATGGCTCACAGGCCCAGCCGCTCTGCGGCATGTGGGATCTTCCCGGACCGGGGCATGAACCCGTGTCCCTTGCATCAGCAGGCGGAGTCTCAACCACTGCGCCATGAGGGAAGCCCTAATTTTAAACACGAATGTGAATTTAGGCAAATGAATCATATGACAGTGCTTAATTATAAAGTATGTCTGTGTGGAAGTATGTGTAATATTTCTTCAAATGCAAAGACAAAATAGAAATAAGTTTGATAATTCTTGCAACTCTGAGAATAGTTTCATGAACCAACAGAGGTCTCTGAACCACAGTTGAAAAATAAATCTATGGATGATGAGCAGTCACCGAACTATTTAATAAAGGGTAGGAACAAAACAGATATGCACTAAATGAAGACTGAAAACTGCAGATGAAACATGACCAGCATTAGCATTTCTTGTTTTGCAGCACAACACTCCCAATTTGCAAATTTAAATACTGATGAACCTGAAATCATTTATCACATTGACTTGGAAATGACCTCAGATCCTTTTGGATTAATGCTTTAAGTTTGCGTTTTTGCCATTTTTAAAAAAATCCATTAATGTAACCATAAGAACTGTGGTTAGAATATTTGACTCATTTTGAATTATTCAATTGATTTTTGCTTATTCTGTCTGGTGCATTTGTGGCTTATTAGAAAGGCAGAAGATTATAATAGTAAAGTCTTCCATATCTGTGCACTTTGAAGACTTCAGTAATCATTTTGCACTCAATATCAATTAATCTCACTTTGCTGTTGATGTCAACTTTACTGTTACTTTACACATATTTTAAATTGTAGGGGAATCATTATTATATAGAGAAATAATAGGACTTTCCAGTAAATGTTACACAACATAAGATGCTTTGAATTGATTTGTTCGCTCAAATTTATCTAAAAATGCCTCTACAGTAAACAGAAGACACCTTATAACAGATTGTTAAGGTTTTTTAAGATTTTTAAGGATTTTTAAGTTCTCTCTTTGAGACTTTTTCAGTAATAGATATGTTTATTGCTTAAACTAAACTGGTACTTTAATGTTTCTTTATATCTCACCCAAAACAAAAATAATTTTCCAAACTATAGAGGTTAGTGAAACTTAAAACTATACACTTTAGAAAAAAATTTTAATATTCAATTAGAAAAAAATCTGCTTCAGTCAGTTATCACAAGTGAATTAGTTGTATACTGCGGTTTGAGCATATTTAGTAACATATTTATTTTATGGTCCATGGTTGATCATTATAAAACTTAATTATGTTGAAATACTACAATTTAACCTGCCCCAATATTCTATTTTAATTTCTTTTTTCTCTCTGTTGACTTGATATTCACAAACTGACCCAAAATTCCCAGTAAAGATCAACCTTTATTTATACTTTGAGATAATATATTTACTTGACTGCCAATTTCTTTCTCATTGAATATTCCATTTTCCCTCAATTGAAAAACAGGAATACATTTGCTTTCCTTCATCTAGTGTTTAATTTGACAGGCCTTTCTTTACAATGATTTCACACTTCTAGCTGTGTTTGATAAATACAGTTAATTACATTTTGGTGCAATATAAGAAAATAATTCATGTTCATAGCCATTTAACTCTTCTTTTGTCCACCGAGATTTTTAAAAATAAACTTTATTTTAGAATAGTTTTAGAGTTTCAGAAAAGCTGCAAAGACAGTGCATCTTTGGGTATTTTGGGTACACACCACATTCAGTTTCCCCTATTATTAACATTTTACATTAGTATGGTATGTTTGTCAGAACTAATAAACTGATATTAGCTTGTTATTATTAAGTAAAGTCATTAGCTTTTACCTAATATCCTTTTTCTGTACCAGGATCCCATCCAGGATACTACATTACTTTTAGTTGTCATGTCTACTTAGGCTCCACTATACCAGTCTCTCAGACTTTCCTAGTTTCTGAAGACCATGACAGTTTTGAGGAGTAACAGTCAGTTATTTTGTAGACTATCATTTAATTTGGATAGTGTGATATTTTTCTCATGATTAGACTGGAGTTATGGGCTTGAGGATAAAGTGCCATTCTCATCACATCATACCAATGATACATACTATCAGCATGGCTTATCAGTGTTGGTATTATCCTTGATCACCTGGATAAGATTGTGTTTGCCAGGTAAAATTACTCTTTTCCTTCTTTTTCATATTGAAATATCTGGTAGGAAGTCACTATGCACAGCCTATATATATACACAAAATTGTGATCCACTCCTTGAGATAGGAGTATTTACATAAATTATTTGGAATCTTTCTGCACAAGATATTTGTCTATTCCCCTCCCACCTCACTAGTTCATTCAATCATTTATTTATATAAGTATGGACTCATAGAAAATTTATGCACTGGTTATAATTCAATATTACATTATTATTATTATAAGTATAGATTTGTAGATTTGTTTATCTAGTGAAACTTATCTTTTTATTTCTTACTCTACCAGAACACATATACACTATAAAAATGAATTTTATTTGGCTGCATTCATTTTTAACTGGTAAAAAAAAGAGTACTTATTAAATATCACCATTTTCATTTTAAATTCATGCCCCCCAAATGGTTGGCTAATATGTACTATTCAAACTCATATATATTTCAAAATTAACCAGTGGAGATCCTTTTCCTGACAATTCTAAGTAATTGTTTTTGTAATTACGAAAACATATTTATTTCATAAGGTATGCTAGACACTGGAAAGTACTTTGCATTCATTTCTTATTTAATCTTTTTAACCATCCTATAAGGCAAATATTACTCTATTTAATAGGAGAGGAAATTGAGGCGTATAGATACATTGCTCATTTTGCACAGTTAGAAAGTGGTAGAGACAGGTCAGTTTGTTTCCTAAGCAAATCGAATTCTTATATCAATCTTATAACTATACTAAATATACTAAGTGTGCTCCAGAGTAAATAATATTTTAACTTTATTTATAGATAATTACTTATGGGATAAAATACACCCTTGTTATTTTTCTTGGCTTTTGATTTTTTTGGTGATTCTCTGTGATTTTTACAATCAATTTTCTGGAAACATACTTACTTATTTAGAAAAATATTGAAACAAGAAAAAAACAAAATACTCTCCATTCCTTACTATTTCCCTCCCTCCCTTCTTTCTTTTCTCTATTTCTCTTTCTTTCTTTCTTTCTTCTCCTTTCTTCCCTCATTTTTCCCTCCCATCATCTTTCCATTCTTTAACATTCTCTCATTTTGTTAATTACAAATATTTTAAAATAGTGATACAGTGTTTGCTTTCCTTGAACTAATAACATAATTGGAGAGAAAAAGTGTACAAATATTTTCTAATTCAGAATCAACAAAAATATAATAAAGTATAATTAGGATAGCTTAATATTGGCTCATGGATAGGTTAGTAGAGATGGGACAGGAAAGAGACAGTATACATGCACAAATATTAAGAAACGACTCTGAGAGAGAGATAAATTATTGGGGGAAGAGATTATTAAATTAATCTAGCTAGAACATTTTTCCCCTCTGAAGAAAAATTAAAACTATATTTGATTCAAACTAGATTACAAAATAAAACTTTTTATGTATTAGATATAATATATACATAGAAGACAATCCTTGAAAATTTTCAGAAGAAAATATAAATCCTATGTTTACGACTTCAGAGTATGAAAGGAATTTAAAACAAAAGCAGAAAGATGAAATCATTAAGAACATTACTGAAAAATGTGATTATGATGAAACTAAAAATATCTGTAGAGTGAATAAAATCAAAACACCAGTCACAGATTTTGAGAAAATAATTAAAGCACAAAACCCTAGGTAAAATTGATATCAATAATGAAATAAAACTCTGAAAAAAATAAGAAATTAAGGTATGGGGATATATGTATAGCTGATTAACTTTGTTATAAAGCAGAAATTAACACACCATTGTAAAGCAATTATACTCTAATAAATATGTTAAAAAAATAAGAAATTAAACAAAGTGCCTAATAGAATGTGTTAAACCTATGAACAAGCAAATCATAGAAAATAAGCTTGAATAACCAATAAATATATTTAAATATTCTCAGTTTTATTAGTAATCAGAGTTGAAAAACTAGAAAAAACAACCATGAGATATCATATTTCACCGATAAACTGGAAAAATATATACTTTGACAATTATATAAAGGCTGGAAGATATATAGAGAAAGATGAACAATTATATTCTGCTAATGAGAAATAAATTGAATCAATTAATCTTGAAGATATTATAGAATTATCCGGTAAAACTGAAGATGCACATACTCAATTTTCTATAATTCTGCTCCTATATATATCCTGTAGAAAAAGTACTGCATATGTGCACAAGAAGATGCTCCTGGAACATAAGACAGAAGGTCATATCAAGAGCTGGGATAGTTTAAAAAGACACAGGTCTTTTTGTCTAGACATACTCTGCTTCACTATAGATGTTAGCTGTTTGTGGCTCCGTAGGAGCCATTTCTTAAGCCTCTTCATACTAGCTCCCTTCTTTTGCTTATGTTACCTAGTAATATCTACAACATTCAGTGGAATATCAAAGAGTTTTTTCTTTGGCAAAGACATTGTTTCTTAGCTTTCTATTGCCATTGCAAGTAGTGGTCTGTTTACATTAATCAGAAGTCGGGGAGAGGATTGGTATCTGTCTGCTTCAGAATGACAGATAATTGTGAAAGGAAGATAATCATTAAAAACATAATATTGGAACTTCAAATTAACTTTGTGATGATCTAGTCAAAATGACTTTCAATCTATGATTAGTAGAATCTAAGGATTCTTGTGGCGTATGTTAGGGAATGACTGCTAGGGTTGTATCTTATTCAAAGTATCACTGCTTTCAAATGTCTGATATATTTGAATTCCGTATTTTGAGAAAGGTTGTTGAACAAAGTTTTAAAACCACTGATCCACTTAACTTGATCTTTATGTTTGTGAGGAAATTAATAGAAACAAAGAGACATAAATAGATAAAATCCTTGCCCTACCATTGGGTTTCAAGTATTGGCTATACATCCACTTGGTAGCTATATGATGTGGTAAAGATTCCATGGTAGTGTAACTTTGTTAAAATTTATATTTACATTTTCCACAAGTAAAATGCATTTTTCTTACAGCAGAACTATACTTTATTACTCTGTCATATCCAAGGAGAATGTTGCTTGTATCCTTCCAAGTTTGAAGAAAAAGATTATATTAAGTGAATTTTGCATGAAATGATCAACACTATTGGAATTATCTTCCTGAGTTATTTGACCTTAGTGAATACATATACAGACTTTTTTAAAGGTCCAATCCCCTAAATCATTCTATTGAATTTTTTTTCTTAAACCACCATTCTCAGCATGCAATTTCCCTACTCAGAAACATTAAATAATTTAATTGTGCAGAGGAAAAAGCTCAAATTACTTACTGTGGCATTCAAGGTCTGCCACTGGAAAATTACTTTTCTAAAAATATTTATCACTAATTATCAGCATGAACACTTTGCTCCCACATAGTGACCCCCCCATAATCCCTGTGATAAATCTTGCTCTTGCTCATTTTTATTTTTATCTCTATCACTTACTGTAATCTATCTCTACCTCCATCTCTAACTCTATCAAGTCTCTGTATCTAACTTTATCTCTTACTCTCTGTATTTCTACACTTGATATTTGAGTAGATGTTCATCTCAGACTCTTGTCATTTCCTACTTCTCTACCTGGAATTCCTCCTTGTTCTTTTCCAGATGTATATTTCTTCTGTTGTTATTTTGTTTAAGTAAATTTTTTCCATGCTTTGAACAGCACCTAAATGCTGATGTATAACAAATTTATATTTCCAGCCATGACATCACTATTGAGCTCAAGCTGCTAACTTGTCTTCACTTGGATGTCTCACAATTATCTCATCAAAGTTAGAATTTATACTGCTGCACTCTTGATTTTCTTTCCCCAGAAATGTTTCTTCATATTTATTTCCTATCTCTGAAAAAGGAACACCACACACCCATTTTCTAAAGTCAGATACCTATGTGTCACATGTTTCATCACCATCCAATCTCTAGCTTTCAGAAATCTACATTTATCTCCAAAATATATTTTAAATCTATCCACTTCTGAATATCTCTCCTTTTGATATCCTCCTGCAAGCAACTTTTGTTGTTTGTTTGGAGTACTAAGATAAACTTCTTTTTGGCTGTTTTATGAAGCTATAATTTAAATAGCATAAAATTTACTCATTTTAAGTGTATAGTTCACTGAGTTTTAGTAAACTTATAGAGTTCTGAAACCATCATCACAATTCAGTTTTAAACATTTCCATCACTCCTTAGGGTTCCCTTGTGTCTATTAGAAATCAATTTCCACTCCTATCCTAGCCCCAGCTAACTACTGATTTGCTTTCTGTTTCTATAAAATTAGATTTTTTTGATATTCAAAATAAATGGAATTATATGTTTTGTGTATGACTCATTTCATGTATCATATTTTTTTGAAGTCCCTCTATTTTTTTGTGTTCATTTTTATTGTGAATAGTATTCCACTGTATGGATATATTGCATTTTGGTTGGACATTTGAATAATATCCAGTATCCAGTTTTTGCTGCTATGAAAATCTATGTATAATTTGAATAATTCTACTATAAATATTCCTCTACAATTTCTTTGTGTTTCCACTCATCTTAGATAGATTCCTAGGAATGAAATTGCTGGATAGTAAGGGAAGATTATGTTTAACTTTTTAATTTATTGACAAAGTAGTTTCCCAAGTGGCTGTACAATTTACATTCCAACCAAAATTACATGAATGATCTAGATTGTTCACCTCTACCCCAGTATTTGATATTAGTGTTGTTATGGGTTGAATTGTGTCCCCACAAAAAAAGACTGTTGGAGTTCTCTAACCCCAAGTGCCTCAAAATGTGAGCAAATTTCGAGATAGGGTCTTTACAGGGATAATCAAGTTTAAAGTGAGGTTATGGAATGAGTCCTAACCCAATATTATTGATATCTTTATAAAAAGGGAAATTTGGACACAGAAACAGACATATACAAAGAGAATACCATGTGAAAATGAAGGCAGAGATCTGAAAGCCAAGGAGAGGTACTGAGAACAGAAACTTTCCTCACAGCCAATCAAAGGAAACCAACCCTGTTGAAACAGTGATTTCAGATTTCTAGCCTCCAGAACTGTTAGACAATAAATTTCTTTTGCTTAACTACCCAGTTTGTGGTACTATGGTATGGCAGCCCTCACAAACTAATGCAACCAGTCTTTTTTATTACAGACAGTCTAGTGGGTTTGTGATGTTAGCTCATTGTGGCTTCACTTTGAATTCTCCTGGTAACTAATGATGTTGACAATCTTTTCATGTATATATTAGCCTCTTATATAATTCTTCAGTGAAATGGGCATTAAAATATTTGACCATTTAAAAATTGGGCTGTTTGTCCTATTATTAAGTTGGTTTATTACTTTTATATTTGGGATACAAGTCTTTTATCAGATATATGATTTGTAATTATTTTCTTCGTCTGTACCTTGGCTTTTCTTTTTCTTAATGATGCCGTTTTCTTGTTAGCTTTTTTGCTGTTTAAGTGTTTTTGCTGGTTTTTTTTAAACAGCTTTATTGAATTTTAATCACTGTATAATAAAATAGCCTTATTTAAATGTATAATTTGATAAGTCTGAATATGTAAATACCCATGAAACCATCACCACAATCAAGATGTTTAACTTATGCATCACTTCCCAAAAGATTCCTTGTAATTCTCTCACTCCTTGGTCCTGCAACAACGCAAGACAAGAAAGCAGATTGATCTGCTTTCTAATACACAACCTAACTTTGGTATTTTCTAGCATTTTATAAAAATGGAATTGTGGAGTGTCTACATATTGTTTTTGCACAGGGAAAGTCAGATTTCTTTCATTTATTATATTTATTTTGAGATTATCAATATTGTTGAATTTATTGATTTTTTAAATTATGAAGTAGATTTCCAGTGAACAATTGTACTATAACATGTTTATAATTCATATGTTGGTGGTACACAACTAGCAATGTGTTGGTAAACTGGGTCTCCTGGAATTAAAAAAAATAATTAAAAGGGCTTTGATTTATAGTGTTTGCTGACTTTCATGTTGTAAATGCTCCCAATGTGGCTGATTTCAACTAGCTGGCAAAATTCCTGAATACTTAGCTTTCTCAGGCTGGTAGTAGTTGCCTTCACCATACCAATGTATACTTCCAACTGCAGCCCAGGTGTTTAAGATGAAAGTGGTCCCCAATTCCAGCTCTATATGGCCCCAGTTTGATTCAAGCTAAACAGCAGATCATACATTCTTATCGATCACATTAATTCATCATACACACTCTTAATCCTACTTGAGGAGACATTGGCTTCTAGAAATGAAGTTTCTCCCTTTTGAGAATCTACAAAAAAATTATACTTTAAACATGGCTAAATAAAAACAAGCACCTGAGCTCTTGAAAGGTGCAGGCAACCAACCTCTAACAAGAAAGAGAGTTAGCCCTAAGATGAAGCATACATTCTGTATGAGGAGATAAAGTGATTAAATGAATCCTTGATGAAAACCCACATTTTTCCAGACTTTTCATATATGTGCACCAATAATTTGTTAAATTGTTTATGGCTGTTTGGAGTGGGTTTTGTGACACTTTCAACTGAAAAATTTCTAAATGGTATAGTGACAGATTCTAAGACAGTTTTGAAGAATAATGCTGATACTAGTGACTATCCTTTGAGGCTTAGTAAAAGCTGGATATTGTATCATCATGCATGTGTTTTTTTTATGGTATAACATTTGTGATGGGAGATTTTCAGACTCAAACTTTGGAATTTAAAAACTCATTTCTCTCACAAAGTCTGGCTCTTGCATTTGAAGACTTGGTTTTCAAGACCACTGTCTTTAAAATGAGTTTCATTTATTTGGAAATTATAGACACAAGAATTTAACTTTTTCTTTAACAAATCTCAGGTTCAGAGACTATATTTAATTGAGGAAGGTTTTCTGGGTAGGAAGGAATCACCAAGAGTAAAATCAGATAGATTAAAAATATAGATATATAGATAAATGATGAACTGGTATGAATATGACTCATTTTACAAAAGGAGAAGTTTTAGGATTTATGTGAGACTGTTATAAATAAATAGCACACATATTTCTTCATAGGTGAAAGACATTTTCTCTGGGTTCCAAAGTCGCTTTCTTACAAAATAGATCTGATCCTCATTACATTTTCTATATAAATCTCTGACTTACTTTTATCTGTGAAGGTCTATAATGATCTAACCAGATTTGTTCTAATCTGGTTATTTGGCTTATTCACTTATTATTCAGTATTCTAAGTTATATTACCAATGGAGTAAAATATAAAACCTACATTAACACAGTATCTTTATGTACAAAGAAAAGTTATAGAACCATTAATATAATGAAGAAATACATATATTAAGATAATAATAAAGTGAAAATGTGTATGTGTGTATAGAGATGAGAGATGTCAAAGAGTAAAAAGTGGACACAGATTACAAAATGGGAAATACTAATAGACCACCACATTTTTTAACATCTTTATTGGAGTATAATTGCTTTACATTGTTGTGTTAGTTTCTACTTTATAAGAAAGTGAATCAGCTATACATATACATATATCCCCATATCTCCTCTCTCTTGTGTCTCCCTCCCACCCTCCCTATCCCACACCTCTAGGTGGTCACAAAGCACCACTGATCTCCCTGTGCTATGCAGTTGCTTCCCACTAGCTATCTATTCCACATTTGGTAGTGTATAATGTCCATGCCACTCTCTCACTTTGTCCCAGCTTACCCTTCCCCCTCCCTGTGTCCTCAAGTCCATTCTCTATGTATTTATTCCTGTCTTGTCCCTAGGTTCTTCAGAACCTTTTTTTTTTTTAGATTCAATATTTATGTGTTAGCATACGGTATTTGTTTTTCTCTTTCTGACTTACTTCACTCTGTATGACAGACTCTAGGTCCATCCACCTCACTACAAATAACTCAATTTCGTTTCTTTTTATGGCTGAGTAATATTCCATTGTATATATGTGCCATATCTTCTGTATCCATTCATCTTTCGATAGACCACCACATTTTAATTAATTATAATTTATTTTGAGTTAGTTAAGTAATTAATATTAGTGTGACTCTTCTTCATTATTAGTACATTCCATCAGATGTAGGTGCTTTCCATTATTCTGTTTTTTTCTCAAAGCCCTCACTTCACATTAATGGAAAATATCTACGAGTCAGGGCTGAGTGAAAGTGAATGATCTTATATGAGTTTCCTACTGTAGTATCAAATTACCACAAACTCAGTGGCTTAAAACAACACAATTATTGCCTTACAGTTCTGGAGGCCAGAAGTCTGAAATCTGTCTTATTGGACTTAAAGTCAAAGGGTCACCAGGGCTGTTTTATTCTGAAGGCTCTGAAAGAAGAATCCACTTTTTGCCTTCTCCAGTTTCTAGAGGCCAACTGCATCCCTTGGTTCTTGGCCCCTTCCTCCATCTTCAGTGCTATAATCACATCTCTTTCACTGATTCTTCTCCTGTCCTCATGTTGCATTTTCTGATTCTGACCCTCCTGCCTTCCTTCTGTTAAGGACCCTGTGATTACATTTGGCTCACCTGGGTAATCCAGGATAATCTCCTCATCTAAATGCTTTTAATCACACCATTGGTATTTCTTTTGCCATACATATAAGGTAGTATATTTACAGTTTTCAGAGATTAGGGTGTAGACATCTTTGGGGAGCTCTTAGCCTACCATGGATGCTAATTTATTATACCTTCTTTATTTCATCTGAACTCTTAAGGAAAATTTATCCTATCAAGCTATCTCAATGTTCACTAAACTCAAGTAATTTTTATTTTTTTTACTTTACTTTTTACCCAAATGTTCTATAGTCTTCAAGATCAAGTCTGTACCATCTCTTCTAACAAGACTTTCCTCAACTGATTTGCCTCTTTTGAAAACATATAGCACTTATTACATTTACTTAACCTTAATCATTCATTATCTTGAATTGCTATTTTTATCTTTCATTTTCAAATTTATTGTGAATTGCTTAGAAGATTTTTCAGATTTTCTTTGACATTCGTTTTTTATCTTTTATATAGTACTATGTACATAGTAGGTGTAAGTTTTTACTTGTTAAATTTAAGTATATATGAGTATGAAAAAAATTAACTGTAATCTACTTCATGAAAGTGAATACTTTCTTTTTCATTGTATCTCTTATAATCCATTTTCCTCTGCCAATCAAGTACCATAGATTGTAGCTGCGGTAATGTAGGTATACAGAATCTGGTAAATTAACTTTCATAGAGTTCTAGGGTTTATAAAATAGCCTTTGAATACTATGAATCTCCTTTATTCCGCATATCTAAGTAAAACAGTAGGATTATTATTTTTAAGAAATTCATCTACAATTTGTCTTTGTCTTCATTTCATCCACACTCTGTATAAGTATTTTTTTATATTAAAGTATAGACAGGAATTTCCCTTGTTAAAAGTGTTAATAATAACAAACTGAAGTAATATTTTTGTTAGTTTCAAGAATATTTATACAAATAAAATTTTATCTCAGTGAAAGAAATATTATATTTTATGATCAGCAAAAAAATTTTTTGAGTCACTTGTGTTAAGCAAATTTTCAAACATTTCCAAACCATTTGTCAGCAAATTTAAATTAAAAGAACTTTTAAAAGAAGGCTACTTATTTCTCACCCATGTATTCATGTGAATGTTATCTAAATGTTATTTTCCAGAACCATTTTATAGCCATAAGAATCCCCTTTAAAACATATTTTTTTCTAAATTTTCAAGCCTCATTTCTCTAGATATCATTAGTATAAGTTTCCAAATACTTAAATGTGGCTGAAAATTTCGAAGTGTTAAAGTTCAATTATACCTTAATGTGTATAAACACTTCAGTCTGAAGAACTAGGCATCCCCTGAAGAGTACTGAGGATAAAGAGGCAATTTAATAGCTCAGAACAATTATCCACTTATTTCATACATAAAATGTACAGTGTGCAAATAATTTGAACTCTGATCTCAATGTGAGAGTTTAGTTCATTAATACACCACACTGACTACACAAATTTCCTGATACTGGAATACAATAGAGAGAATCCTACAGTAATGCATATTATAGTGATTTGCTGTCAAGCAAGGGAAGTTTTCCTCAATTTCAGCCATGTAACCACACTGTGTTATGCACATGGGGTTCTTTTCAGCATTTTGCCATCTGAAATAAACATGAGGGCAACTCCCATAAAAATGATTCATTTTCTCTTTTTAAAGAACATGCTTATCATAAACCAGCATACTTTAGCATGTTGGAGAAGAATCATGGGTTTCATTTCCAGTAAGAAAAAATAATCTACTCTGCCTTATTATATTTATGCTAAGCTTTGTAGAAAATATAGGAGTTATTTTTATGGTACTGAAAGGCGCAGGAGATGCAGAGGAAAAGAATAGTTGACTCCCTCTTGCAAGAGCACAAGGATCACAACTAACTGCTGAATAATCATCAACAGGAAGACACTGGAACTCACCAAAAAAGAGACACCACATCCAAAGACAAAGGAGAAGCCCCAGTGAGATGGTAGAAGCCCAATCACAATAAAATCAAATCCCATAACCGATGGGTGGGTGACTCACAAACTGGAGAACAATTATACCACAGGAGTCCACCCACTGGAGTGAAGGTTCTGAGTCCCATGTCAGGCTTCCCAACCTGGGGTCTGGCAATGGGAGGAGGAATGCCCAGGGAATCAGACTTTGAAAGGTAGTGGGATTTGATTTTAGGACTCTGACAGGACTGGAGGAAACAGAGACTCCACGTTTGGAGGGTACACACAAAGTAGTGTGCACATCAGGACCCAGGGGGAAGAAGCAGTGACCCCATAGTAGACTGAACCAGACTTACCTACTAGTATTGGAGGGTCTCCTGCAGAGGCAAGGGGCAGCTGTGGCAGGGACAAGGACACTGGGAGCAGAAGCTCTAGGAAGTACTCCTTGGTGTGAGCCCTCCTGGAGTACTGAGATAGGCCCCACCAAAGAGCCTGTAGCCTCCAGTGCTGGGTTGCTTCAGGTCAAACAAAAAAAAGAGAGGGGACTCAGCCCCACCTATCAGCAGACAAGCAGATTAAAGTTTTACTGAGCTCTGCCCACCAGCACTCCCTCCCATTAAGAAGCTTGCACAAGTCTCTTAGATAGCCTCATCCACCAGAGGGCAGAGAGCAAAAGCAAGAA
The DNA here is from genome assembly GCF_003676395.1 of Aethalodelphis obliquidens. Lineage (NCBI taxonomy): Eukaryota > Metazoa > Chordata > Mammalia > Artiodactyla > Delphinidae > Aethalodelphis > Aethalodelphis obliquidens. Next base: position 40,899,413 of record NW_020837946.1, read on the forward strand.
GAACTACAATTCTGCAGCCTGTGGAAAGAAAACCACAATCACAGAAAGATAGACATAATGAAAAGGCAGAGGACAATGTATTAGATGAAGGAACAGGATAAAACCTCAGAAAAACAACTAAATGAAGTGGAGAGAGGCAACCATCCAGAAAAGAGAATTCAGAAAAATGAGAGTGAAGATGATCCAGGACCTCAGAAAAAGAAAGTAGGCAAAGATTGAGAAGATGCAAGAAATGTTTAACAAAGACCTAGAAGAATTAAAGAACAAACAAACAGAGATGAACAATACAATAACTGAAATGAAAAATATACTAGAAGAAATCAATAGCAGAATAACTGAGGCAGAAGAACGGAAAAGTGACTTGGAAGACATAATGGTGGAATTCACTGTTGTGGAAGAGAATAAAGAAAAAAGAAATGAAGACAGCCTAAGAGACCTCTGGGACAACATTAAGCACACCAGCATTCACATTATAGGGGTCCCAGAAGGAGAAGAGAGAAAGGACCCGAGAAAATATTTGAAGAGATTATAATCAAAAACTTCCTTAACATGGGAAAGGAAATAGCCACCCAAGTCCAGGAAGTGCAGAGAGACCCAGGCAGGAAAAACCCAAGGGGAAACTCGCTGAGACACATAGTAATGAATTTGGTAAAAATTAAAGACAAAGAAAAAGTACTAAAGCAACAAGGGGAAAACGACAAATAACAAGGGAACACCGATAAGGTTAACAGCTGATTTCTCAGCAGAAACTCTACAAGCCAGAAGGGAGTGGCATGATATATTTAAAGTGATGAAAGAGAAGAACCTACAACTAAGAGTACTCTACCCAGCAAGTAACTCATTCAGATTCGACAGAGAAATCAAAAGCTTTACAGACAAGCAAAAGCTAAGCGAAATCAGCACCACCAAACCAGCTCTACAACAAATGCAAAAGGAACTTCTCTAAGTGGGAAACACAAGAAAAGAAAAGGACAAAAACAAACCCAAAACAAATAAGAAAATGGTAATAGGAACATACATATCGATAATCACCTTGAATGTGAATGGATTAAGTGCTCCAACGAAAAGACACAGTCTAGGTGAATGGATACAAAAACAAGACCCATATATATGCTGTCTACAAGAGACCCACTTCAGACCTAGGGACACATACAGACTGAAAGTGAAGGGATGGAAAAAGATATTCCATGCAAATGGAAATCAGAAGAGAGCTGGAGTAGCAATACTCATATCAGATAAAATAGACTTTAAAATAAGGAATGTGACAAGAGACAAGGAAGGACACTACATAATGATCAAGGGATCAATCCAAGAAGAAGATATAACAATTATAAATATATATACATCCAACATAGGAACACCTCAATACATAAGGCAAATACTAACAGCTATAAAAGAGGAAATTGACAGTAACACAATAGTGGGGGATGTTAGCACCTCACTTACACCAATGGACAGATCATCCAGACAGAAAATTAATAAGGAAACACAAGCTTTAAATGACAAAACAGACCAGATAGTCTTAATTGATATTTGTAGGACATTCCATCCAAAAACAGTAGATTACACTTATAAATTCTTAGAAAGGTATAACCTTCCAAGACTGAATCAAGAAGAAATAGAAAATATGAACAGACCAATCACAAGTAATGAAATTGAAACTGTGATTAAAAATCTCCCAACAAACAAAAGTCCAGGACGAGATGGCTTCACAGGTGAATTCTATCAAACATTTAGAAAAGAGTTAACACCCATTCTTCTCAAACTCTTCCCAAAAATTGCAGATGAAGGAACACTCCCAAACTCATTCTACGAGGCCACCAAAATCAGAAAAAGATACTACAAACAAAGAAAATTAAGAACCAATATCACTGATGAATATAGATGCAAATGTTCTCAACAAAATACTAGCAAACAGAATCTAACAACACATTAAAAAGATCATACACCATGATCAAGTGAGATTTATCCCAGGGATGCAAGGATCTTTCAATATACCAAATCAATCAATGTGATACACCATATTAACAAATTGAAGAATAAAATACATATGATCATCTCAATAGATGCAGAAAAAGCTTTTCACAAAATTCAACACCACTTTATGATAAAAACTCTCCAGAAAGTGGGCATAGAGGGAACCTACCTCAACATAACAAAGGCCATATATCACAAACCCACAGCAAACATCATTCTCAATGGTGAAAAACTGAAAGCATTTCCTCTAAGATCAGAAAGAAGACACGGGTGTCCACTCTTGCCAATATTATTCAACATAGTTTTGGAAGTACTAGTCATGTCAATAGAGAAGAAAAAGAAATAAAAGGAATACAAATTGGAAAAGAAGAAGTAAAACTGTCACTGTTTGCAGATGACATGATACTATACGTAGAGAATCCTAAAGATGCCACCAGAAAACTACTAGAGCTAATCAATGAATGTAGTAAAGTTGCAGGATACAAAATTAATGCTCAGAAATCACTTGCATGCCTATACACTAACCACAAAAGATCAGAAAGAGAAATTAAGGAAACAATCCCATTCACCATTGCAACAAAAAGAATAAAATACCTAGGAATAAACCTACCTAAGGAGGTAAAATACCTATACTCAGAAAAGTCACTGATGAAAGAAATCAAAGATGACACAAACAGATGGAGAGATGTTCTTGGATTGGAAGAATCAATATTGTGAAAATGACTATAATATCCAAAGCAATCTACAGATTCAGTGCAATCCCTATCAAATTACCAATGGCATATTTTACAGAACTAGAACAAAAAATCTTAAAATTTGTATGGAAACACAAAAGATCCCGAATAGCAAAAGCACTCGAGGGAAAAAAACAGAGCTCGAGGAATCAGACTCCCTGACTTCAGACTATACTACAAAGCTACAGTAATCAAAACAATATGGTACTGGCACAAAAATGGAAAAATAGATCAATGGAACAGGATAGAAAGCCGAAAGATAAACCCACGCACCTATGGTCAACTAATCTATGACAAAGGAGACAAGAATATACAATGGAGAAAGACAGTCTCTTCAATAAATGGTGCTGGGAAAACTGGATGGCTATATGCAAAAGAATGGAATTAGAACACTCCCTAACACCATACACAAAAATAAACTCAAAATGGATTAAAGACCTAAAGGTAAGACCAGACATTGTAAAACTTAGAGGAAAATAGAGGAAGAACACTCTTTGACATATATCACAGCAAGATCTTTTTTGACCCACCTCCTAGAGAAATGGAAATAAAAATAAACAAATGGGACCTAATGAAACTTAAAAGCTTTTGCACAGCAAAGAAAACTATAAACAAGATGAAAAGGCAACCCTCAGAATGGGAGAAAATATTTGCAAACGAATCAGCAGGCAAAGGATTAATCTCCAAAATATATAAACAGCTGATGCAGCTCAATATTAAGAAAACAAACAACCCAATCAGAAAATGGGCAGAAGACCTAAATAGACATTTCTCCAAAGAAGACATACAGATGGACAAGAATGAAAACTACAATGAGGTATCACCTTACACTGGTTAGAATGGGAATCATCAGAAAATCTACAAACAACAAATGCTGAAGAGGGCGTGGAGAAAAAAGAACCCTCTTGCACTATTGGTGGGAATGTAAATTGATATAGCCACTATGGAGAACAGTATGGAGGTTCCTTAAAATACTAAAAATAGAATTACCATATGACCCAGCAATCCCACTACTGGGCATATCCCAAGAGAAAACCATAATTCAAAAATGAATAAAGAAGATGTGGCACATATATACAATGCAATATTACTCAGCCATAAAAAGAAACGAAATTGAGTCATTTGTAGTGAGGTGAATGGACCTAGAGTCTGTCATACAGAGTGAAGTAAGTCAGAAAGAGAAAAACAAATACCGTATGCTAACACACATATATGGAATCTAAAAAAAATGGTTCAGAATGGTTCTGAGGGGCAGGACAGGAATAAAGAAGCAGATGTAGAGAATGGACTTGAGGACACGGGGTGGGGGTAGGGTAAGCTAGCACGAAGTGAGAGAGTAGCATTGATATATATACACTACCAAATGTAAAATAGATAGTGAGGTGGAAGCAGCTGCATAGCACAGGGAGATCAGATTCCTGCTTTGCAACGACCTAGATGAGTGGGATAGGGTGGGTGGGAGGGAGGCTTAAGAGGGAGGGGATATGGGGATATATGTATGCATATGGCTGATTCACTTTGTTGTACAACAGAAACTAACACAGTATTGTGAAGCAATTATACTCCAATAAAGATCTATTAAAAAAAAAAAAGATGTCAACCCCAATGTTCATTGCAGCACTATTTACAATAGCCAGGTCATGGAAGCAACCTAAATGCCCACTGACAGACGAATGGATAAAGAAGATGTGATACATATACACAATGGAATATTACTCAGCCATTAAAAGGAACGAAATTGGGTCATCTGCAGAGGCATGGATGGACTCAGAGACAGTCATACAGAGTGAAGTTAGTCAGAAAGAGAAAAACAAATATTGGTTACTAACGCATATATGTGGAATCTAGAAAAATGATACAGACGAACCAGTTTGCAAGGCAGCAATAGAGACACAGATGTAGAGAACAAACATATGAACACCAAGGGGGTAAGCTGGGGAGGGTTGTGGTGGTGGGATGATTTGGGAGGTTGGGATTGACAAATGTACACTAATATGTATAAAATAGATAACTAATAACAACCTGTTGTGTAAAAAAAATAAATAAAATTAAAAAAAAGAAAAGAATAGTCTATGGACCTGCAGATTTGATATCATTGTGTTGAAAATTATCATTGTTAGGTTTTAGTTCACAAGACTTTTATGCCCATTTTATTCATGAAAAGAGAGGAAAATGTCAGAAATGTTTGTTGTTTTATATTAGCTGTTCTGATGGTTTCATTTAATATTGAAAGTTTGTGATTCTTTCTTCTGAAATTCACTGCTTAGAATATATGTTCCCTATGTTTTCAATAAAATAACCAGCTAAAAGAAATTTGTGAAATGAGTGAAAAAACCTTTGATACCTTGGAAAGATATTGGGTTTGACTTTTATTGCTCTTAATTTGGGGAAGAGCTTCTGTTAATGCACACAATATTTTGAGATCCTTTAAAATTGATGGAATCTCATAATTTAGACATTTATAAATAACTTTAGACAAATGTTAGAACTGAAAGAAAGTTTTCCCAATTCCTAGTGTAGTATTATTCTCTACATGTAGTGTGTTCCCCTGTTTACCATTTTACTATGTTCCTTCTCGTTCTCAGATACTAAAGCAATTAAGTAAACTGAGGCTTTTTTATACTTTATTGAAAACAGAATTGATGTTTTCATGCATATGGCTGTTTTTAATTAAAAAATACTTAAAGATATTTTCCATAACTGTGTTTTATGCATGTGCAGAACCAACTTAAATATTTACCATTGGCTTTGAGTGGAGCATACTTCCTTGTCTGATAAGAAGGTTCAGAGTAACAGAGTAAGCAACTAATGGTGATCAGAATGTTGGACATTCATGATCAGGTAGTCATAAAAGTTAAACCTAACTGTATCTTGAATAGCAAATTGTTGCTTTAAATATATTATGGGAATGCTATAATAAGATGGCAATATATAAGTAAATGTTCTTTTTTTAAAAAACAATTTTATTGGAGTATAGTTGACTTACAATGTTGTGTTAGTTTCAGGTGTACAGCAAAGTGAATCAGTTATACATATACATATATCCACTCCTTTTTTTAAGATTCTTTTCCCATATAGGCCATTACAGAGTACTGAGTAGAGTTCCCTGTGCTATACAGCAGGTTCTTATTAGTTCTTTTCATTATTAAGTCATCAAATAAATTCAAACATTTTTGAGATTTAATTTTTAGATTTTGTTCTACAGTTTGTATGAACCGCTAAGGAAAGATAACAGCAGGTTTTTTTACTATTTTTTTTTTTCTAAGAAAAGAAAAACAGAGAGGTTTGTTGATTTTTTAATTTGTACTTCTATTTCATGTTTGGAGGTTGTTTGTTTGTTTCCCTAAGATGAATTATGTTTTGAGAATTATATAGTATGCCAAGATTTAGTTAATTATCTGGGTTCAGCTTTGAGCATTATAAAATCAGTAAGATAATACTCTTTAAAATAAATTAATGAATATTTTAGCCCATATAAAATGTGTATGTAAAGAAAACAGAATAAATATTAGCTCCCAAATACTGGATCCCAACTAAAATAATAATTTCAAGATATTCTATGGAATTATATAGTATAGGCAATTTCTAAAAATACTTGTAACAGTAATTAGGGTAATCTTTGTAAAACGAAACTTTAGCAGTTTATTGCACTACTATATGCATGCAAACTGTCAGAATCAGAAGTGTGTCTACAGCCTTATCATTAAATTTTTTTCATGCCTCCAAAAGTCCATTTTGCAAGCATGTTAATACTGGGTATGTTGTGGCATATGTTAAATAATGTTGATATATAAATTAATAAAGGAAAAAGCTTATAATTATCCTCAATTTCTGATCCTGATACTTTTTGTAATTTAAATAATGTAGATATAAAATGTATGTAATTATTATTTATATTATTTATATAAGTGTAAACTAATTATGAATCATTTTACTTCTTTATGTGAGCTATTGTGTTAATAGATAGAAATATGTAATTAATAACACTGCTGTGCCAGAATTGATGTTTTGGTGCGTATGCTCTCTTTTTTATTAAAAGTTGTTTAAGGATTTTCATTCACCTAAAATATTCAAAGAAACTCTTCTAGAGCCACAGTTTTCATTAAACTGACAAATATATAACGAGTACATAAGTATGTGCCCAGAATTTTGTATTGGACTTTCAGCTATGAGTAAGACCAATAAAAGTGTTCTCAGGGGAACACTATGCTGTGAAAAGAGGGGTGAATATTATTAGTGTGATGAACAGAGTTACAAGAGAGATATGTAACGAGAGTATATAATAAGAGAACTTAATCTAGTCTGGTTAGGGTTAAGAAAGTCCTCCCTGAGGAAAAAGAAATTAAACAGAGACTCGTTTTAGGCATAGGTATAACAACAGTTCTTTGCTTGACCAAACATTAGTCTGGTTCCTAAACCTTCTCCTAGGCCCATCTGTGCACCTTCTTGTAAAATCTACTTTAACCAGACCCCTGCTAAATCATTTTAACCAGAACCCCCAACTCTCTATACATGACTACCCTGTTTTCTCTTAGTAATTTTCCATCCACTGACCTCTCTGCCTTACCATCTTTAGCAAGTGTCATTCAATACATTTTTTTTTTCTTAGCAGGTATTAGCCAAGTGAAGAAAGAGGAAAGACTATTTCACAGAGAATAAAATGTTTAAAGGCCAGAAGTGAAAGGGAACTTGATGAACTTACCAAAAAAGAGTCAGGAAAATATTAAGAAGTGAGAATACCAAAAGAGCCAAAAGTTGAATAACTTTATGTCATGTTAAGAAGCTGTAAATATATCGTAAAACAAAAAATTGAAAGGCTTTCTGCAAAGTTATATATAATGTCATGTTTGTTTCAAACATGTCCTGTGCTTTTTGATAGGCATTGCCATTGTACAAAGATTGTATCCAGCTCCTACAGTTTTTAGTGTTAATGGTTAAGAATCTAAAAAGTCATGTTAGGCATTGTCTTTCAAGATACACATTTAAAAAAAGAGTCATGTCCATTTGAGTTTCAGGCCCAGTATCTCTGATGCACTCTACAATAGGTATTAGTTTCCTAGGACTGCTATAACAAAGTACCACAAACTGGGTAGCTTAAAAAAGAGAAATTTATTGTCCACAGTTTTGGAGGTTAGAAGTCTGAAATCAATGTGTTACCAGGGCCATGTTCCACATGAAACCTGTTGAGGAATCTTTCCATACCTCTTTCTCACTTCTGGTGATTTTTCAGCAATTTTTGATATTCCTTGGCTTATAGCCACATAATTCCAATTTCTGTCTTCATAATCACACGGTGTTCTCCCTGTGTGTCTCTGTGTATTTAAATAGCTACCTTCTTCTAAAAACACCAGTCATATTGGATTGGTGCCTACCCTCCCTACTCCAGTGTGAACTCATCTTAACTAATCACACCTTCAGTGATCCTAATTTCAAATAGGTCACATTCAATAAGTCGAGGTACTTTGTACTAGGACTCCAACATATATTTTTTAAGGGGACACAATTCAACCCATAACAGTAAGACCATTATATCTATTCATGCTGTTCTTGATTTACTGTGAATATAATAGCAATTATATAAACATATCAAGTTATGGTTTTAGAAACACTCTTTGGAAAGAAGCAAGAATGCCTTATATTACAAACTAGTATAATAATTTGTAATATCACTAGAAACAATGAATCAAAGTGGTATAGAAAATGTTTGTTTTTTTAATCCCGTCTCCCTCTCAGTCATGCTGCATTTCTTGAAAATTATTATAAAATATAATAAATGGCAACAAGTAAATGGTATTATAAATATCAAGCTAAACTAGTTTACAGAAATTATGGATGGCATAATGTTGAAAGAATATTGGCTCTGGAAATTTGGAATGGAAATGACATTATCTTATAACCTCTATTCATGAGATATACTGACAGGGTAAGGTCAAGGTAGATCTCTATTTATGAGTTATAAGAAGATTCCTAAAGTAGAAGTTATGGAGATAGAATAACATTGAAAATAGGGTGATTAAATTACAATTGTAAGTGTTATTCGCTTTCAATGACATCTTGAGGACTGTTTTTCAAATGAAATATTATACTCATTGATTATGGATTTCATCAGAATTCTTTCCTAACGACATACTAAGGTTAATGTTCTCATCAAGAGGGTTCTTAGAAAGAAAATTTCTTCTCACAGTGATTTACTACCCTATTAGTTTTCTTATCAAAAATATATGCATGACTATTGGTATCTCATTTACTGCAGAGACTAAAATTCTTACTGTCAAGAAGATTCAGATATATTTTGATGCCAAATCTTCATTGTGGACAGATGGGAAAAGACAGACACCATTATGAACTTATACATATGTGAAATCTAAAACAAAACCAAGACACACACACACACACACACACACACACACACACACACACACACAAAAGCTCATAGATACAAAGAACAGATTGGTGGTTGCCAGAGGTGGGGGTGGGGATGTGGCCTAAATGGGTGAAGGGGATTAAAAGGTACAAATTTCCAGTTATAAAATAAATGTCATAGTGATGTAATGTACAGCATGGTGACTATAGATAATAATACTCTATTGCATGTTTGAAAATTGCTAAAAGGGTAGATCTTAAACGTTCTCATCACAAGAAAAAATATGTAACTATCCACGGTGATGGATGTTAACTAGACTTGTGGTGATCGTTTTGTAATATATACAACTACTGAACCTTTATGTTATACACCTGAAGCTAAGAGAATGTTATATGTCAACTATACCTCAATTAAAAAAAATTCATTGTGGAAAACAGTGGAGCTTTGGCAAACAGTAGACAAAATTCTTGATTCTCAATTGGAAAGGAAGCTGTTAATAGTTGCTGCCTATGAGAAAAACTCAAAGACAATCTAATGGACTTTTCATCCAAACTTGGGTTAGAGTTTTATCTTCATGCCTACTAGCTCTGACAAATATCAATGGGTTTTGTCTGCTTAATACCCATGCCTCTTCTCCTTCATTTGATAACAGCACTTCAGTTAAGTTCTAGTTTGCCAGACTTCTCCGATTAATTCAGTTTTGGTGGGATTGCTATTCAAAGTCCTCTGTCATCCCCTAGCCAATGGTTGAATATATGATGAATACAAGATGACTCAATCCCTATCACTTAGGAAATTAAATCTGGAGTGACAGAAAGAATGGAAATGTTTAGAGCTTTTTTACCTCAAAGGTAGAGTCTTTAGGAGACAAATTTAATTCTGGCCACCTGACTCTGTGTATGTTAGGCTCCCATCTTCAGTGGAGAAATTTCTCACCTTTCCTTTTATTCTATGAATTATTTCTTTCTTATACCTTTTGCTAAAGTTTACCAAAGTTGTGAGTTATTTGTAACAATAACAAATGGCAACAACAATTTATAAAAAATCTCTGATCACCTTATTTGGTATTGGGAAAAATATATTTGTGGAACTTCAGTTTCTTCACCTTCAAAATAAGAAAAGAACTATTTAATTTTCAGATTGATTATAAGAAATAAATGAGATTGTCTATATAAAATTTCCAGGACAATTACTAGCAATACTATTACCAAAAGTAATATTATTTTCCACATTCTTTTCTTCCATACTCTTAAAACAAGTAAAATACTACCTGTTGACGAAGCAGTTATTTTAAATATACATTGTATTAATTCACAATTATATACACATACATTTTATTGCTCTTATTTCTTTGGAGAACTCTAACTCTCACTAATACATATTTTACTTTATATGACTATTGTCTTTATAAGATGAGGGATTTGGATACAAACATGCACAGATGGAAGATAATGTGAAGCCACAGGGAGAAGCAAGCTAACGTTGATTTTGGAACCAGGAAGTTGAGTCCTGTTGGTTATAGTAAAATGTGAGAGGTGAGACATAAACTGAAGAAGAAATTGCTAAGCAGAAACAAAACAAAACAAAACAACAACAAACCATTAAAAACAAAAAGACCTAGAACTTGAATATTTGGAAAATTTACAGCCCATCCATACTGCAAAAATGTGTGGATGGTCTGGCTCATTTGCTAAAGAGATTACAGGTGTGGCTCATGGACCCAATCAATCACCTCAGCAAAAGCCAGGAATAAAGATGGGATTATCCAGGAAAGGTCTTTGGAAAATCCTGTTGTCCCATGGTTTGGATGCCTGTGATTTACATGGAAGGCCAACAAGGTTTTTGGTAATTTTATAGAAGTAGAAACACTGCCAACTTGGCCTGAAGGGAAATAAATGAAGAAAGGGATTCTATAGGAACATCCAATAGAGCTATCTGGCTGCAAACACGAATTAACCTTCAAATAAAGGGAAGAATGACCTAGAAGGTAGCTTAGAATTTGGCAGGACTGCCACTGCCATCATAGGCCCAGGTCCATGAAATGGAAATTTCCTTTTGGAATGGAAATACCTATTCTATGCCTATCCTATTCCCACACTGGAATAAATGAAGAAAATGATTTGGTAGTTGCAGACAGTACTTGTATCATCCTACTTTTTCTCTCAATTCCAATAGCCACAGGTATCATTCAAGCATTATGCTTCTAAAATTACTTCTCATTAATCCTCCTATTCCTCCCATAATATACTCTTCATGGGGGAAAAAGTGAGGATCTCTATTATAATGTAATATTGAATGGATAACTTTTCAATTCCAAACTCTTTAGTGGCAATAAATCTCTTCACAAATTAAATAAATTCTTCCCATAATTGTCTTCAAAGCTTTCTACTAACAGCTCATTTTATATCTAATTAGTATTCTTTTCCTGTTTTGCAACACTCATGCTATTTTCTCCAGAGGGAGAGAAATCTATTTGCTTTTATTTTTACATAATTCACTGTGTTCCACTTGCCTATTATATGATATACCATTGCTGGTATCTTCAGTATGTTCATTTATAATGATATACCAGAAAGAAAACAGACATGAAATAAAAGCAACAATTAAGTCAAGCATGGGCAAAAATTAAAGTGCTGTTATTATGATGTGTGCTTTCTTCATATTCTATGGGAGACACTCAAAACACTGGTAAGAAACCAAAGTTACATAGTTCCTTTTTTTCCTTGAGTCTTTAGTTACAATTAATGCTTACTTTTCACCACTGAAAAAATATTGTTACTGCTTTGAAGGAATCATACCCAACTTCTTTCTCCTCCCCCACTCCCTACCTTTCTTCCTTCCTTCCTTCCTTCCTTCATCCCTTTCTTCCTTCCTCCCTTTCTTTCTTGCTTTCTTTCTATAAACTCTATACCTTCACTGTGCAGTATAGTAGCCATTAGCCATATGTGGTCATTGAGCGCATGAAATGTGGCTATCCCAAGTTGGGAATAAAGTACACATTTCATTTCAAAGACTTGGTATGATAAAGAATGTAAAATTTTCAATGATTTTTTTTTCATTAATTACATGTTGAAATAATATTTGAGATATGGTGGGTTGAATAAAATATATTAGTAAAATTTAAAAAAAACGATATGTGCTTTCATGGCCTGGTAAGCAAAAGGTAGCTAATGTTTACGTAACTCACTGAAAACCAATGATTAGATATTTCAAAATATCCTAGAAACATCTTGCTTGGATTGAGATTTGAGTTTGAGTTGTGATAGCTCCAAAAAGCGAAACTTTTGTTTTGGGGAGTACAATTATTTTTCCATATGTGTGTTTATTTTCTGAACAACGACTATAAAAAATTCTGCTGCTATTCTTTCAAGTTTGCTTTTCATTTAGTGTTTTAATTTTTTTGTGTAGGTGATTTAATAAAATAATTTACTAATTATAATCTAAATCCCGTGTTTACAAAGACATATTGAAAAGTTATACTTTAGAGAGTAAATAAAAAAACAAAAATCTAAATATTCATGAAACAAGTAAAATGCAAATATAAAAAAGAATATTCTACATAGTTTGCACACATTTAACAGTGTGACTTAAAAAAGACTTCTCTTATACAGTGATGAGATGACTTTTAAAATACAGTAATGTTTACTTAACACCATTCCAAACTCTTAGACCCCTTAAAAAGCTTAATGAGTAAGTAAATTCAAGCAACAGATGCATACTTTATAGGTTTACTAGTTAGGTTTATCAATGCCATGAGAACATAACTTTAAATTTCTTAACTTGAATCTATAAATATTAAAATATCAATATTTATTTATATCAAAGTTGGATAAAATAATGCAATTATTTAACTACTTTCCAAACACCTAATACATGTGAATAGGTGGGAAATGTTGAATTTGTATGTCCACATAAATAATAAAAAAACAAAATTTAGCACCAGTTAAAAGAAGTCATAGGACTGATGTTGTAGTGTACCATAGAGTTTTTAGATAACTCAGATTGTAAAAGAAATATATTACTGTATCTATCTCTGTATCTCCCTTTCCTTTTAGCTGGTATTTAATTTTTGATATATTGTTTGATACTTTGTTTCTTTTGCATAGATTGGTTATTTAAATCTGAATCACAGAGTATATTTTACTGTAAGAACATTTGAAAGTCTATAGATTAGAAAATCCAATCATTAATACAATTTGATGAATAACCTTGATTAAAAGAAAATGTTGCTGTCAAAATTAATAAGTAATTAGAAGCGTTGTTGATCACTTTTTTTGGCCTTGTAGATGAATTCACAGTAGGAGTATATTTATGTTAAGAAAAAGACAAAAATGCTAGTGCATAGTTTATATTTACAAATAAATTATTATTTCCAGTGTTGTATAATATTTAATAAATAACTTAGTCATCATTTAGAGATTTCCTAGAGTACATATTTGGTAATATTTTTTATTGAAATAGCATAATAATTATAAAAATATTCATAAGCAGTGTTCTCGCTCTGGATTAGCACAGCAATTATTTTGAGATTTTGGTCTCCTGGAAAAACTTCTGTTTACAGATATATGCATATATATCTACACAAGAAAAAAATGTAGAATAAGTTTTTTTTTCCTTCTCTCCCGTATTGTTCTTTCTACACAGGTCAACTGATGCACAAAATCAACATTTTCTACCCTCCCAGTCACTACCTGTTTATTTTCTATGGCCATCATTGTTCTGTTCAGTCAAAATTATCACTAACTATATTCTGGGCTCTATGAGGACTTTGAAGGTACAGAATAATCTGATTATGTGATTCTTAAACTAGTTAATTTGTATATTAATTGTGCATTCTAAAAACTGATAAACTGGTACATGTTTAGCAAAAAGTCCCAATCAAATTTATAACCAAATTTTGTAACTTTCTCAAGAATTTGTAAAGCAAATTAATAAAACCTTGATATTGCATTATTTTTTTTCTTGAGTGGAATCCAGTATAAAGTCTTAGAAATCATCCATGAATTATTAACTACTGAAATATCTAAATGGAGTCTCTGCAAACACATTTTTACTGGGGGTATTTTTTTGAGTATTCTTCAAGTAGTTTTATTGAGAGAAGGGTAAGATAATAACATAAATATGTTTTTTCATGAATAGTTTCATGTCTCTGCTTTAGAATTGTTTAATCTGTATATTTTAAAAAATACTTTCATAACAAGATACTGATTTGTGTGTGTGTGTGTTTAGATAATTTCCTTGGGTCATTTTCCAATTGGATGAATTCCCGAACTCTTCCATTTGGCATGCAAACAAACTGAAGTCTGGTGAATTAGATCAATATTGTTTTAATATTTATTCTGAATTATTCAGTCAGATTTGCATAAAAGGTTTTCAATAAAATAAAATGTAGTAGATCAAGTCAGTGTCCATGCACATATTGGACTGCATTGGTTAATTTGTCCAAAGATATTTAACATTAAATATAATCACAACACCTGCCTACACAAAGCACCAGATAACAACTGTCAGTAATCAAGTAAAGAATGGGATGTTTAAACTTCATTCACATGAAATATTCTGAGCAGCTTCTGGTTCCAATTAATCGTTGCATAAATGTGCATAATTTTGTAGTCTGATTTGCTAAAAAGAATGTAATAGGAAAACAGCATCGTTTTCAAAAAAATCTTGTAAATTCAGTGATAGTAAGGCCAAAAGTAGGTAAACCATATTGACAAGGGAGTTATGGTATAAGGAGAGCTATGTTAATTTCATCCCTTTTTCTGTCTTGTCTATATCACAAAAAAATAACACAAATGCCTTTTTGAGAAGAACAATGAAACAATAAAAATCCAATGCTAACAGAATCTGTCAATTATAAAACAATAAAATATTCAGAGCAATGAAAGCAGTTGCCGGCCATTGGTAAGGGATGAAGCAGGGAAATCAATATTTATTTCTCTGAGAGTATGAAACCGGGTTGTGGTACTGATGTTTTCAACAGGATGCAAAATCTTTTCACTGAAAGACTTTCACTTTTTAAATTTCACCTGTGCATTAGGTTGACAATTACATAATGACTATAGCATTTTTATAAAATTTCTTGTGTTTACTCTGGAATGTCTGGATTCTAAATAGTACTATAATTGGCTATGTTGTGCTATAAAAGATTAATCAATTCCAAATATATACATTTACTCAATACGCAGCTGTACATAAATAGAACTTTTTTCTTCCGTGTGGAGAACAAAAAAGCTTCTAATCCTTAGCTCTCAGCCCAAGATGCTTGCTGATCACAGCACTTGGTAGCACCTTTAACAAATCTCTGTTTTCTGCTTTGGCCTGCCGCCCTTGGAGACACATCTATGGATTAGAGAGACACTGCTGTGGGTGACTTTTGTCTGTTATTTAACTTTGGTTCAGCTGAGACCTCTTTAACTAATGCTAGCTCGCTGACCTTTGGCTCCAAGAGGAAGGTATTCATTTGAAAATGAAATGCTTCTTGGAACATTCCCTAGTGTTAGAACCTTGTTCTAAAAATGAATCGTTTTTTGTTCGCCACTGACCCCTGTTTTCAGTGTACTCATTTAAACAACTATTATTTCCTCTTAAAACAAACTTGTGTTAAAATGAGCAGATGCAGAATACTTGTTTCTTTATTAATTTTATTTGAAATGATTCTGTAATTGACATCAATATAAATGTTCACTTTCTCTAAAATCTTTCAGAGATTTCAGATTTCTTTGAAATCTTTCTAATAACTAACTAGAACCAGCTTCTTATAAGAAGCTGGATACACATTAATTTTCGAATTTTTATTTTACTTTCATTAAATAATAAGTAGATTAGCAGGATAAAGAGATGGTTCGTTAAGGCAAGAAAATAAAATACTTATGTAATATCATAGAAAGAACACAATTATTAATAGATATAGGGAAATGACAGGAAAGTGACCAGATGAATGAAATCTATAGGGTAATATTTCAGCACTTAAGATAAATACAATAACCAAACTTTTACTAATAAATCGCCTATGACTTTAGGTATGTATTGATATATTTTAGTACATATGATGCAATGAATAAAGGCATTCCATGATAAACCTGCCACTTTTGAGAGGATAAATTACTTACCTAACACCACCAATTTGTACAGACATACGTTGCAGTGGTATTGTATCAGTCATTCTCATTCCTGTCTTTTTTTTTTTATTATTCCATTAGTTAACAAGCCTCTCCCATAAATATGTTTAAGAGCATTATTCTTTACTGCCTATCAGACCATTGGATCCTTTGGCCACTCTGATTGGCCACAGGCCCCAATAGGGGTAATCCTGAGTCTTCTACTCTTTTAACCATGATTTTAGCCCTATGATGACATAAGCCAGCATCTGATAGACCTGATTCTTCAAGTAATCTCTTTTATTCTCCCTAGAATCCAGGTGAATTAAAATCCCCCATGGCAAGGACTATGCTAAACTTTTAAGCTGTAACATGCTACTTCTGAATATCTTTGGACATGCTTAAAACACCATCCTGAGCCAGGTGTCAGTTTTAAGATTCAGCCTGGCAAGAAACATTCAGAGACAGAATCATCAACTGGATATAATAATATTTTTAAAAATTATAAGTGCAAACTGGGATGAGAATGTGTTGTTGTTTTTTTGATTTGTTTTTTTTTCTGTTACCGAGGATGCAAGTCTAGACTACTGTTAAATAGAGGACCTAGAAAAAAAATGCATTGATCTGAAGGCCTGGTCTTTTAGTAAATATCAATAGCTGTCACAGTAGTATAGGAACAACCCCTCCACTCAAGCAGATGAAGTTTCTAAATTCTGTTGTGGAGTTATGAATGGGACAGAAAAATCCATGTTTATGTTTGGTGTGCCTCGTATACTCAGTGTTTCAGAATATCATTGTATTAAACAAAATGATTTTTATTTGTCATAAAAAGTCATTTTTCAGTTAACAGTTTTCATTTTATATCAGTTTATACTTGGAATAAAATGTATACTAAGGAGTTTGCTGCATTTTCACTCTAAATGAAGTGTTCACTCTGTGTACTAAACCAAAAATAATAGATAGAAAATAATTCTGAGTAATTAAGAAAAATGTATTTGAATTACTAAGTTGCTAATTTAAAAATATATTCATGTGGTATCTATGGATACATAAATCAGTGATACAAGACATTTTATTTTGCAATTAATTTACAATCTGAATATAAGCATGCATTTACATTGAAAAATCTTTAAGATCTGCCTACATTGATGTAATCTGTAAGCAATGTGACATATTATATTTTCAGAAGCTATTGTTTTTAAATATGCAAGTTCTTTTTGTTACAGAAAGTAGTATATGATAAAAATATTTACAGAACTCTGAACCCACAATCCAAACACATCTTATCAATTTCCCTGGATATCTGTAGGACTATAATCCTTCACTGTGCAGTTGGATAGGAAGGATTATAGCATTACCTCTTAACTGTTTTCCTCTTTTGACCCTTACCCCCTTAAATCTATTTTCAGCATAGCACACATAGGATGATACTATTGAAATGTCCATCAGACCATATCAACTCTCTGCACAAAACCCTCCAATGCATTCCTGTCCTGTTAAGAGAAAAGTCAGAGTCAAAAATCTGGTGTAGAAGCCCTGAAGAGCCTGGCTCCATCTTACCTCTCTGCCCCATCTCCTACATCTTCTTCCCTCACTTGGTTTACTACAATCAAGTTACCCTTCTTGTTTCTTACAAAATCATTCCTACTTCAAGGCATGTGCTCTTGATATTCTCTTTAGAATACTCTTTCCCCAGATAACCACATGGCTTACTTACCTAATTCAAGCCTTTATTTAAATATGAACATTTTAGTGACACTTTTACTGACCTCCTTAATTAAAATTGTATGAATACCATTCTGATGTTGCCTGTCCCATTTTTCAGTTCTAATTTTTTCTATAGCACTTATTACCATCTAATAAACTATTATGTATTTAATGTCTGTCTTATCCTGTCTATCTCAATGAGGGCAGGGATTTTATTAACAGCTGTATTCACAGTCCCTAGAACAATATCTAACACACAGTAAGTACTTAATAAATATTTATTAATAAATTAATGGATGACAGAATAAATGCCATTTTACTTGGATTCTATAATAACTTAGCAACTTTGTCTCACAGGTGTCCCAATACTAATGCTCAAAGTGATGAATATTATCTTTGGTTGATACAATCCAAACTCGGACCTTCAATCTTAGTCATCAAGTTTAGTAAATATTATGCTTCTAAAATATGTGTCAAATGTAGTACAGTATCACAGTGTAATGGTGTAAGAGAAAGGGCAAGAATCAGAAGTGAAAAGATCTTGGTATTAGTTCAGATTAATACCACACAACCGTTTGATCAACTGTTATCAGACTCATATCTTTATCTTTGAAATGAGGACCCTGGATTAGATCAAACTTCAGAGTCTTGGGAATTAGGAGTCATTGGTGAAGTGTAGACGAATTTGTGAAATTATTCTGAGAAGTTAATGCATTTAAGTGTGCACCAAGTATACTTAGTGGATTGAATAATTTTTAGGTCAGTTAGATGTGTGTATTCCTATTTTTTAAGCAAATGTAGATATCATCGTGATGATACCCAACTACAAACATTTTTAAAAAATATAAAACTATATCAAGATAAAAATTTAATGACATCCTAGAATATGTTGGGCACTATGCTAAGTGCTATAAGCAGTTAACAAAAGATATGTGCAAATAATAGTAATTTAGTATTCATCTTTAAATCATAAAATTGGTTTCTGAAACATCAGAAAACAAGAGGACACTTAGAGAAGTAAAATTTATCTCCTAATGAACATTATTTCTTCAATTCACCAGAGTGAGTAAAACATTCTATTTTCAGCTATTCTTATGTTTGTCCTATTTTAGACCTTTATATTTAATTCCATGTGATTTTCCCAAGCCTTTTAGGTATAATCTGAGTCTCACTTTTATATTAAAAAAATCTGATACTAGATTATTTTGGTTTATTAAATCCCATGATCTCAATGTGCTTCTAAATTATGTGCTAGAATTCATTTAATAATGTAAATGTAGGCAAATCATTGGTTAAATTATTAGATATTTCATCATTTTCTTAGTTCGGTAACCTTTCAATCATACATTTGACTGGTTTTCCAAAATACAATCAGCACATACTTGACCTTTCATCTAGGGTGTATCTAGAATTATTGTAGCATATAATTCACAGAAGTCAAGTATGCTTGAATTTCATTTGAGTTAATTGCTGGGCTTGAATGAAAACTAGCTATAATTATAAAAATGTAATGTGTTTATAGCTAATGTTGGATATATTCCCTCAATTTTCATGTGTAGAGACTGCTTCGTAAGGTGTTAATTAAGATCTATATTTTGGAAAGGATATCTTCTTCTAGAAGTTGCTTCATTTTTATTTATAATGTTATTTCATTCTCTTAGGGAGGTGTTACAGTATTTATAGTTCCTTATAATTGAGTGTTTTTTTAATATAGTGTTTATAAAATAAGTAAATTTCAATAACATTCATATCTACAGAATAAACACTGAATTTTGAATGAACTAAAGTGCTCTCAAGTGCTGGTCTTTTTGTTCCTTAGTCTCATCTCCTTAAAGTTTCCAAACACTAAACATTCTAAAGTATTTATTGTCAGAATCACTAACACCTCCATGCCTTTAAACCTACAATTTCTGCTGCTTCAAATGCTCTTCTGATTGATTTTTCCCTTCCTGTCTTTTCTTTCCATGATTCCACTATATATTAGGTACAATCATCTATTACTGAACTCAGCTAGATTAGTTTCTTAAATCAAATAAAAACATATTTTCTTTTACACACTTGTTATAGGCATAGACAAAGACTCTGAATAAATTCAAATAGAAATAGAAATGTAAGGATTCCTATCATATCAGTCACCTATTTACTAGACTCTTCTTATTAAGATGATGCTTATATCTTAAAGAAAGTTCCAGGCTAGTGAGAAGTTTCTGAAACCTTAGAGATGAATAAAATTTGATTGCAGAATAAGGTGAAAATATGTTTAAGAAGTGCAGATTTGTGAAAGCGACAGTGGACAAAGACAGAAAAGTAGCCGAGGCCAGGCTGTGAATAACCTTACATGAAATTCAGCACTGCTGGTATTTTATCCTCTGGGTAAATGATACAACATCACTGAAGATTATCCATGTTGTTGAAGAAATTATTTACATTTAACATGGGGTATAGTGTAAATTGATATATTTAATATTTTACATGGAATGAAATCTACTGAAAATTAATTGATAATACTTATCAGTATGCTTAGTAAATATCTGATGCATTTTTATCTGCCCAGCATCAATTCCACTTATGCAAACAGAATTCTATTTTTTAAATTGAATTGACTATTTTCTCACTCATTTCATATGGTTTTCATAGGGCTTACCCAACTCTTAGCTCTATGCATAAGGCCAGACCAGACCTAAAAAATAAGAGCAGCTTGTTACACTGTCTAGAGAGACTAGGTATTCAATGGTCCAATGAGAGGAAGTCTTGAAATTTTCCCTAGAACCATCAAGAAAGTGAGGCTCTGCTTTTCCAGAGTCTTGATAACCTGGGGTATTCAAAAATTTTTCTGTCACTTAATGGGATAGTTTGCCTGAGAATGAAGTTAAAATAAAGGAAACAAAAAAATGAGAGGAGGGATAGCTGAGGCCCATGGTGATGCAATTAAACCTCTGGATAAGTTTTAGCTTAAAGCCACACACCACTCAAAGTTTCATCACTAATAGACTATTTTCATCATAGCTATGCTGGATTTTTTTAAGTTTATAAATGAATAATATACTAAAACATTTGATCAGATTTGAGCTCTTAACGTTTTTGAAAGTAACAACAAATTTACAAATAATTTCATAAGGACTAGCATAGTCTAAAAAATATCATCATTGGGTACTTAAGTATTGCAAACATTGCTAAACATTTTAATATGGAATTCCATTACTTGGGTCACTTACCAATCAGTTGATAGCATTACTATGACATGGCTCCAGAAGTCCTACTGAGGAATTCCTAGACATCAGTGGCTCATCTTTTACTCAAACTTACTTAAAATCAAATTATGGAAACTTCCACTTATGGCCAAGATTTAGCACACAACTAGATTTTCCTTCTGTCTTAAAAAACTAGAAAACTATGTATAACACATAAGACAATAACTATTAGTACTAGACAAAAGTAGTTCAAAACCATATTTCCTGAAAACAAGAAAAATGAGCCCTAAAATCGCAATAGCTTATTGACTAGAAGGTCTTTTCTAAGGTACAGTGCAGGGAGGGGAACCCAAACAGAGTTTGAAGGACTTTATGGGTTAAGAAGTCTTAGTCAAACAGTAAGAAAAGTCAAAAGAGCTATTTGTCAGACAGGGTACCAAAGAGAAGGAAGCTGCCTAGAGAGAGGTCTCCAGAAATATGCAGTAAGTCTCATCACTACTGATTTGTACATGTGTGAAAGGAACATAACCCAGTTTAGAGAAAGACTCTCAAAAGGAACGAGAAGAACAATTCTAGGATCTCAAGTAGGGCTGGAGAATGTTCATGTATCCAGCAAGAGTGGAAATACCTTCTAATACATATGTCACTGGGTAGAATCCTAAGATTTCAAGGATGGAAATGTCTTCTTATTCTTATACTTATTCAAGGTAACCTAACTGCAAGAAAGAAATATAATTCAGTACTGTGCAAGGAATACAAAATACAGCACCCAAAAAAGTAAAATTCACAATATATGTAATCCAAAGCAAAATTACCTGGCATGCAACAGAGCAGGAAGTATGGCCCACAGCCAGGAGAAAAATTAGTCAATAGAAACATACCTAGGAATGACAGAAATGATGGAAATACCATACAAGGATGTTAAAATAGCTATTATAAATATGTTCCACATGCTCAATAAAGTAGAGGAGAACATAAGTAGGCTAAAGGAAGAAAAGGAAGGTATAGAAGGACACAAATGAGATATTCAGAGATAAATATCCAATATAAAAAAAAAGCAGATTAGACAGTGCAGAAAACAAGATTGGCATATTTGAAGATAGAGAAAAAGAAACTTATCAAAATAAAGCACAGAGGGAAAACAAGTTTAAAAATAACAGAGTATCAATGGCCTTTGGGAAAATATCACGTAACTTTAAATATATGTAAATGGTGTTCCAGAAATAGGTAAGGAAGAGGAAAAACAGTATTTGAAGAAATAATAGTCCAAACTATCCATATTTGCTGAAAACTAGAGCCACAACTTTTTGAAACTAAATGAACCACAAGCAGAAGAAAAATGGTAAAAAATAAAAAAGCCCAAGGTTCATCGCAATCAAATTGCTGTAAACCAGTCAGTTGAAAAGAAATTCTTAAAAGCAGTAAAGGAAAACTAATATTATGTTCAGAGGAAAAAGAATACTATTAATAAATTATGCAAGCCAAACTTTCACTGACAAAATAGAAAAAAAAATAACCCATCCAAAATGGTAAATTGCACTTCATAAAACAATATTCTTCTAAAAACACTATTGTTGAAATAAACTGTCAAGCCACTTGCTGTGAGGAAAATATTTGCAAAACATATATCAGATAATGGGTTTTATTCAGAATACATAAAGAACTCGTACAAACAAAAAGAACTCACAATTCAATAAAAAGAAAACAACTTGACTCCTCCTTCCAAAAAATATGGACAAAGAATTTGAATAAACACTTCACTGAAGAAGATGAATGGTTGGCTACTAAGTATATAAAATGAGGCAAATTAAAACCACAGAAGTATGGCTATGCAACACCTAGAAAAGCTAAAATTTAAAAGGCTGACAATAAATAATATTGGTAAGGACTGGAAGCAACTGGTATATATATATAATATATATATATATATATACACACACACATATAAATGTGTGTATATATATATATATATATATATATATATATGTATATTTCTGGTGGGAATGTAAAATCCCCTTTGGAAAAGAGGTTTGCAGTTTATAATAAGGTTAAATAATCATTTAACATATGTCCTAGCAAACCCATTCTTCGCTATCTATTAAGGGAAATGAAAATTTATGTTCATAAAAAAATTATAGGCTGATGTTTATAGACTTTTTATGTTAAACCTAAAGATCAGAAACACATGCATGTTCATCATTTGGTGAATAGGTTAACATTATTTTGGTATAGCCATATAATGGATATAATGGACCATTATGAAGCAATAAAGAGAAATGGACTGATAACATGCAACATAGATGAATCTCAAAAGCATGTGCTAAGTCAAAGACACCAAACACAAAACAGTATGTAATCTTTGATTTCATTTACATGTTATTTTAATAAAGGCAAAACTAAAGGGACATAAAACAGATCAGTGGTGTTCAGAGGCTGGTAGTCAAGGAAGGGTCGGGGAAATATTGCAAAGAGTTGGAAGGAATATTTTATGGTAAAAAGCACTCTATATAATGATAATGGTGGTGGTTACATGACTGTATACAGTTTTCAAAACTTATCAAGTTGCACATTTAAAATTAGTTACTTATAATGTATAAAATTCTACCTCAATAAAGCTGATTAAAATCAACAAAATTATCTTAAAATATGAAATGAACGTGATTGTCATTTACATGACAGCATAAATATAGCAACATCAGAGATGTTCAAAAAATTAAGTAAATGCATTTACCAATAGGGCATCAGGCGCTGAGATTGACGGTTATGCTAAAAAGTCTCAACTTTAAGTTTCTTTTTTCATACCCCACTTCAGTTTTACATATTCTAAACTCTACAAAAAATATTAAGATAAATATTTGATTTCAACTGTTTATAGGAACCCCTACAAAAAATATATGAAGCCTAGGAATCTAAATCATGGATTATTATATTTTAAAAATGCTTTTGAAAATATTATTCTAACAAAACAGTCAGTATATAGGGTTTTACATTAGTGGCTGTACCACTTACAAGGCATGCATTTTTGCAAAAAAGAGGATGTGTAATATTTCTTTGGGACTAAAGCTTCTCATTTGTAAAACAAAAATAATTATACTTCTCATATATGCTCAAGATTATGTTGTGATGTTCAAGCAATTTATTGCAAGTGATTTGCAAACCAAAAAGCTCTATATAAATAAATATTATTTAAAACAAGGTGGTATTGAAGTTCGAAGTTAGAATGCTGGACTCATTGAGATATGAGTTCAACATATTTTTTAATCTTTTAAGATTTAATTTCCTTACCAATATGATAAAATAGGGCCTACAACCTACAGTTATTTTGTTATATAAACTTGAAAATAGAGAGCACCAGAAAACAGTAAGCAGTCAAAAAGTCACTTTTCTGTTATTATTTTTATTAGTAGGAGTAGTACTACTACTATATTTATAGTTTAGTTAGTTCTAAGATCTTTTCTCCATCTTTTTCCATTTTGTTCTCTACAGAAGGAAGGAAAGCCCTCCCTTTGTAAGGAACATTTGCATGATTTGTGAATTTTAAGTAACATATACTGAATTTTAAGTAACATATATTTCAGCAATTTAAAATACTGTGCTACAGGGAGATTAGCTCGGTGCTTTGTGATCACCTAGAGGGGTAGGATAGGGAGGGTGGGAGGGAGACACAAGAGGGAAGGGATATGGGGATATATGTATATGTATAGCTGATTCACATTGTTATACAGCAGAAACTAACACACCATTGTAAAGCAATTATACTCCAATAAAGATGTTTAAAAAATTAAAATAAAAAAATAAAATAAAATACTGTGCTATTCAAATATTAAAATATTTACACTGCTAAATACACTGTAGGAAAAAGGTTTTTGGCATTTTAGGAAAAAAGGCTTAAACTATTAATAGAACCTAAGTTAATTTGAATAGGTCATATTTTAATAAGGAATGTAAAATATACATTTTATATGACATTGCTCATGGGAATTAAGGTTATTTGTATTCATTATTTAGAAGTATTTTTTTGTTTTTGCTGTATGCGGGCCTCTCACTGCTGTGGCCTCTCCCGTTACAGAGCACAGGCTCCGGACGCGCAGGCTCAGCGGCTATGGCTCACGGGCCCAGCCGCTCCGCGGCATATGGGATCCTCCCGGACCCGGGGCACGAACCCGCGTCCCTTGCATCGGCAGGCGGACTCCCAACCACTGCGCCACCAGAGAAGCCCCCTGTTTTTTTTTTAATTGAATAAATTTGACATGTTACATTGTATAAGTTTAAGTTGTACAGTGAGTTACTTTGATACATTTATACATCATAATATGATTGTGATATAGCAATATTTATCACATTACATAAAATCACATTACATACATGTTATAATATACTACATACTGCAATTATACTACAATACTATTATTTATATTCATTATAAAATGCATTAGATGTCTCCGTACTCTTATTACCATCCTGCCCTCCCATCTCAGAGTATTGGGTTTCCTATACTGTCCCCCTTAAGCACATTTCTTTACTTAAACTTCAGGTTTATAGGATATCTATCTCTTTCCTTCATTTTAACTCCTGTAGAATGTTGTTAGGCCATTTGTCCTTGACTTTCCACAAGCATTTCGTATTATTCAGTTTATTATGATTTTTATTATCAATTTTCTGCTATCTAGGACTAAGATACCACTTAAACCCCAAGGTCAAGTGTCAGAATGTTTGTAGTGCTCTCTGAAGTACTGGGGTCAGTTCATATTTAAAGCTCTTTGAACCCACACCCATCTTTCAAGTTCTTTAAGGATTCCTGAGGATCTATATATGTCCAAATCATCTCAGATTAAGATTTCTTGCCTCTATAGAGTTTTTAATCCTGGATATTTTATATTGTGCCCCTCTTCCCAACCCTTTTAAATATGATTTCACAATGTTGAACATCTCCTTGAGGACTGCACTCTTCCAAAATGTGTGCTAGTTATTTTGAGAATACAGAGAGGTATTACAGTGTAAAACAACAGAACAAATAGCGTATGGCTAAATTGTAGACTTTACCACGGTGGTTCTAACCTCTGACTATTCTTGCCATAGGAGACTCCTCACTCATGGTCTTCAATGGCATTGATCTCTTCCATACCAATTACTTTGCATAAAAATCTTGTTGCATTTTTAGGTAAAGCCTTTCAATCCAAAGTGGTCACTGAGGTATTACATCTAAATAAAATCCAAGTCCCATTCTGGAGAGATTTCCTCCTATCCAAATTATCCATACCAATCCCTGTTGTTTTGCTTTTCAAATTCCTCAACCAGGACTGGGGCAATGACTTTTTAATTAGTCTCTACTCCATCAATTTCTCCTTGTTCCAGTCCATGCAAATGTTGGCAGAGAAATTGGAGAACAGCAATGTAGGAAAAATTAGTACCTGAGATAATAGTTGTAATTTAAAAAAATTAAACTTAAATCTTTTATTTCCTTAGCTCTGTGCCCCAATTTTTAATAATTTGCCAGTGCTCATAGGATAAAAATGAATGTTGTTTGCCTAGTATTTCAAGACCTTCTACAGTTCAACTTTATGTGCCCTTTGTGCTGGTCTGGGCAGTTTGCTCACTGCCATCTAGAATGTACCATGGACATTCCTGTCCATTGTGTTTGCTTCTACATCTGCCTGTCTTATGCTTTCCTTTTTTAAAAAAATCATCTACATGTTATTCATTTTCTGACTCAATGTTCTTTTACTTCTATTATTATTTCCTTCTCAGATAGGGCTGGCAAAACTGAAATTCATAAATTTTCCCTAACTAAAAGAGGAAAAGAGATTTAGACAAGTTATCAGTTGTAGATTCAGGTTTTTATAACTCTAGATGATTGGCCCACCATCAGACTCTTAGACAATGAATCCCCACCACCAACCACCACTGTAAATTTTAGGAATAAAGAATAAACAGTATACTTACTCAAGTTTTATTCTCAATCCCAAATAACCATTTAAAGCAATAAAACCCTTGAAAATATTTTAATGTATTTGATTACCAGAAAATTCTAAAAGTTAAAATTCATATTCACATAGGAATAAAATAAATTTCAGAAGAGACATACAACTCTGTTAAAGAATTGAAGTATCTTACAATAGTAGAAATAATATTTTTATGAAATAAAATAAATCTAGTATAAAAATAAATTGTGGGTACATATACAGCAATTTATTAATTATACATCCATTCCTTTAGGTTCTTAACTTATTGTGGACTTAATTCAGAGTCTTGATTATTTTTCTTTATATCTGTCTCCAAACTTCCACATTTCAGGTGTTCTTTAAAATTATGTATTTAACATCTCTTAGTGGATTTATTTCCTTTGTAAATAATTTTCAATGGCCCATTAATTCTACCACTTCCGCATATTTTATTTTCTATCATCATAAAAATGAACATTGACTTAAGCAATATTCTACCTTTATTGATAGTGACAGCTTCTAACTCTTGGCATATAATCTAGCTTAGAATTTTTTGAAACGTGAGTTAGATGCACTTTGAAAATGTAAGTAGGGTAAGAAAAGGGTTGTAATAGAAGGACAACTGAGAATTATTTTATGAATAAGAGTGGAAATGTTATCAAACAAGGATTATTATACAGCAATTAAATATTTTGACAACATACTATTTAGTTAGCTATATTGTTATACTGATATTAAACTATGTCTATATTTCTAAATATTACATATTTCTGGTTCTTACCAAAGAATATCCACTATAAATCTTCCTAATCTACCCCCATTCCACATCACTGTGGGGTTTTTTTTTCTTTCCTATTCTCTGCTGTTAAAATTCAGCAAGTAGCTTTTATCACTCATTGTGAGAATTGCTATATTTAAAATTTCTCTAGTTATATCTAATCTGTCATGGGATTAGCCCAGAGTACTTGTTTTTGGTCCAGAATCAAAACGACCCTTGCTTATTTATGGTCTCTCAATATAGTATCTTCTGGTTATGGAAATGATATTCTGTGAAAAAGAATTTTAGAAAGCAGCAAGGCAAATAAACTTTTACAGACAACTGGTTAGCACACTTATTCAGTCTTTGCCTAGGAGCTGGAGACCAGCCAGTACCAAAAAATTCTGCAATGAAGTCTATGGAAAGTTAACGTCACTTAGCATACTTCTTGGGATTTACATATTAAGAGTCATTTACCTTACAGTGAAACGACCAAAAGAAGTACACAGTAAGTCTGATTATCAGTGGAACTAAAAATATGCTATGATAAGATATTACACTATCTTTCTTTGTTGGGGCATATTTTTAGTCCTCAGTGGTCATCCGTAATGAAGTAAAGTCTTTATCTGTCTTCTATTACTCATTTCTCACATTAACACAGCTTTGCTCAGTCAGAAGTCTACACTTTCTTTGTATCAGAGCCTTTTGATCCTACTTCATGTCTTAGTCTACTTGGGCTGCCATAACGAAATGTCATAAAATGGCTTAAATGAAAAAAAAAATTTCTCACAGTTTCTGGAACTGCAAGCCTGAGATCAAGGTACCAGCATGATTTGGTTTGTGGTGGGAGCTCTCTTTCTGGCTTGTAAATGACTGCCTTCTTACTGTGTTCATTTGACCTTTCTCTGGTGCCTGTGCATGGAGAGAGGGAGCAATCTCTCTCTTCCTCTTCTTATAAACTCATAAATCCTATCAGATTAGGATCCTGCCCTAATCTTCCTAAAAAACCTGTCTCCAAATATAGTCACATTGGGGGTTAAAACCTCAACATATAAATTTGTGGAAGGAACAATTCAGTCCATAGCACTCTACCTCCAAAACCTGCTGTCTTTTTATTTTTTAATTTTTATTGGAGTATAGTTTCTTTACAATGTTGGGTTAGTTTCTGCTGTACAGCAAAGTGAATCAGTTATACATATACATATATCCACTCTTTTTTTAGATTTCCTTCCCATTTAGGTCACCACAGAGCACTGAGTAGAGTTCCCTGTGCTGTACAGTAGGTTCTCATCAGTTATCTATTTTATATATAGTAGTGTATATATGTCAATCCCAATCTCCCAATTCATCCCACCCCTCCCTTTGCCCCTGTTGTAACCATGAGTTTGTTTTCTACATTTGTGACTGTATTTCTGCTTTGCAAATAAGTTCATCCGTACCATTTTTCTCTTTTTAGTTAGCCCCTCATTGTGCACGCTTCAAGGTGATTTGCTGTATCCTTACTGATAAAAAGAGTCCCATCTTGTAACTGGGAGGGGAAGCACATTGTTTTTTGCCCACATAGACCCAATAGCTAATTCTAAATTCATTCGTTTCTTGTAGTTTTTGTTCTATTTTCTAATAATCCTGATGTTCCCTCACCATCCTGAAGCATCTGGCTTGATACAACAGTGGAAGCCTGGCTAATACAACTGGTCTTAATTTATGAGTTAGATAAACTTATTGTAAGTGCAGATAACAGAATCGTATTCTGGGTAGTTAAATTAATGAAGCCAATTATTGGTAGGCTCTGAGGTATCAGGCATATTATAAGAAATAGCTGAATTATCATAGCTAAGGATGTGATGAAACCAGTTCCCTCCAAAGGAACTCAGTAGTAGAAATTCATGTACCTTCTCTCCAAAATCTGCAGAAATGAAGTTCAGATCCAGTGACATTTCATTTCTGTTTTTGCTACTGGTAAATATTAAATATGTATTTTTAAAATTTTACATATGGCCCATTTGCTAAGATAACCACCGACCTCTGAGTTAATCACCAATAGTCAGTCAATAGGATTACATGGCATATGGCCTCTGTATTTGGGGCTAATCTAAAACAGGCAGCAATCAGTTATGAGCTAGAAAGCAAGTACAAGAATTATCTATATTGATTGCAAAGAATTTACAAACATAAAAGAAAGAAATATGACAAATATGCTGAATAATAAAAAACAGTATGTTTAGAGACATATAGCTTTTGCAAACTATAAAGGAGAAAGCTCAAAGCAAAAATATCTAAAGCATTGCATTCCTTTCTATATCACTACTTAACATCTCAGTCATATTTACCATAAAGTATTTTCAACATTAGACAGGAATTATGCAACTAGGCACAATATAACTTTCTTTCATGACTGGAACAGATAAACATTCAATTTACCCACTCTTTGCCCAATCTTCTGACAAATCCCACTAGGTTTTACCATAATTAACATAATTTCCTAATGTTTTGCTCTGCCTAATGGATTTTGAGTATGTTCTACCTTTAGAGGCATCCATATCAGTGTGTTTAGTGTAATGCAACAAAATTCTCTCTGAAGGCTCAACTCCCAAAACCTGCCAAGTAAGGTTCTTGGATTAACTCACTCCTTACAATGGGGTAACAGCATCTGGTACTAATTTTAGAATCTATTTGTACAACTTGGTAGGTAGTCACACAAAACAATATATGACCATACTATCCTATGATTTTTCTTTTCAGAACTTGTTTTCTCCACATTTTCCATGTAAGTTCAATTTTGTGACTTTTATTTTATATTATTAAATCTGAGGAAAATTCTGTATTTAGTTGAGACTTGACTATTTTCACTCCAGTCTGTAATCTATGTGAGTATATCTATCTATCTATTATCTATCTGTCATCTATCATCTATCTATGTAATCTCCTTTAAATGGAAAGTCTAGAGCAGTATTATTTAATACAGTAGCCAGTAGTCAAATGTGGCTATTAAGCATTTGAAATGTGGCTAGTCTGATGAAATGCTATAAATGTAAAACAAACACTATATTATGAAGACAGTATGAAAAAAATCTCAATAATCTTTGATTTAATGATGAAATAATATTTTAGAAATATTGGTTTAGATAAAATGTATTATTGGGCTTCCCTGATGGTGCAGTGGTTGAGAGCCCGCCTGCCGATGCAGGGGACACGAGTTCGTGCCCCGGTCCGGGAAGATCCCACATGCCGCGGAGCAGTTGGGCCCGTAAGCCATGGCCGCTGAGCCTGTGTGTCCGGAACCTGTGCTCCACAACGGTAGAGGCCACAACAGTGAGAGGCCCCCATACCACAAAAAAAAAAAAAAAAAAAGTATTATTAAAATTTCACCTTCTTCATTGCCTTTTTAAAATATGATATTTAGAAAATTTTAAATTATATATGAGGTTTCATTACTTTTCTAATGGACAGTACTGGTCTAAAGTTGAAGCATTTGTTATGTAAATGTTTAAAGCAAATGCCTTTCTAATGATTAGACGAAAATCTGAATTACCGTTAATAAAATACTAATTATATAACAGGTTTATAATTTTTTCTGCTCAAAACAAAACTGGCATTATCTCTTTCACAATTATGGTTTAATCCTGTTATAAGGTGTGTACTCATGGGATTTGCTGATGAGATTATTTTATTTAAATAAAATGTTATCAATACCAGTAAGAGTATACTCCTATTCTATACTAAGGAAAATATGTTTTTAATACTGGGAAATTATTTTTATAATGAATAGCAAATGTCTAATATGTTGTTTTATGAAGTCAGTTTTCAGCTTAAAAATACATATTTTTATATTGGAGCCAACCAAATGTCATTTCTTCTTTTGAGAAAAATCGCACTTATCCTTGCACTTGCCTCTCCCTGACCTCTCCATTGCAGATCAACTATAGT
This sequence comes from Aethalodelphis obliquidens, assembly GCF_003676395.1. Classification (NCBI taxonomy): domain Eukaryota; kingdom Metazoa; phylum Chordata; class Mammalia; order Artiodactyla; family Delphinidae; genus Aethalodelphis; species Aethalodelphis obliquidens. Next base: position 40,931,112 of record NW_020837946.1, read on the forward strand.
ACAAAGTTCTGTCTATGAACTAGTGGGTTATTTCAATGACTCTTATTAGCAAGTGGACAAAGAACAGATTAGGTAAATGACTCTTTTTTCAATATTCTATTTGCTTAAATGGGTGCATTTATACTGTTATGGACTGAATAATTGTGTTGAACCAAAATTCATATATTAAAGCCCTACGCCCCACTGACCCACAAGGTGATGGTACTTGGAGATGGAGCCTTTGGGAGGTAATTAAGGTTATATGAGATCATGACAGTGGAGTCCTTATGGTGGGACTAGTGTCCTTATAGGAGATACCAGAGAGCTTGCTCTCTCTCTCTCTCTCTCTCTGCCATGTGCAAGCCAAAAGCACTCTCACCAAAAACCTTCCATGCAGGCACCCTGATCTCAGATGTATACTTTCCAGAACTGAGAGAAACAAATTTCTGTTGTTTAAGCCATCTAATCTATGGTACTTTTTTTTTATGGCAGCCTAAGCGAAGGCATATATTAATATAATTCATAATAAATATCATTTACAATAAATCCCTTAGTGTTAAATACTCAGGAAACTGCTGAGAATTAGTTGCATTTCAGAAAGAGTTTCATTATCATTTTGATAAACTAAATTTAATTATTATCTACTTAGTTGGGATTACATATATTTTGCTGGGAAATTTATTAAAATATTTCTACCTGTCTATCAAAGTATGTGAAAGAGGTTAGTTTCTCATAACATTATATCATTTTGCTTAACTTCGTATAATTTGAGTAACCAAAAACATGAGTTATAAACACAATATTCTTATATTTTTATTATTTACTATTCATTCAATTTTTTGCTTCCAAGAAATCCCTTCACAAATTTGCATATTGGACTGAAATTTCTCTATACCTTTATGCTTTTCCAGGATTTGAATATGTTTTTGATCACCATTGTGTCCCTAATTTCTTGACTAGATTTCCTCCTTAAAAAAAAAAAAAACAGCCAAACTGTTCAATATAGAAATAATGTAAACTCAATAATCTGGTTAGTCAGGTGAAAGTACTTAAGTTTTAACCAAAGAACACACATTTAAATTACCTACATTCCTCCCTTGCTCTGCATGTATAGACTCAGACTTCAGTCTAACTAGTTAATTAATTAATAGATTAGCTAAATAGTTTATAATGAATTGAATTTTGAAATATATCAAATATGCTGTTGAATAAACTGCCCACATCTTTGATGGAAATACTGTTACTAATTTCTCAGAAAAAAATTATTTCTTTTCCACAATCGTTCCTCCATTCTTCTCCAGATGAAAACATAAATAACTTGAGCAAAGTTTGAAATTTCAAAAATTGTCTTGCCATCAAAGGTTAATTTTTTATGATTCCTAATCTTTACTTAATGTTTACTTGTTCCTTATGACAGTGTCAAACAGAAACATTATTTTTATGAGAAAAAGAAATTCTCAGTAGTGCTTTACAAATGGATTCTGCAAACTATAATTCATAAGAGGTGACATCTCCTGTAATTGCATCTGAGTATTCTCTTATGTGTGTTCTGCCAGGAATATATTAAATCACAGTTGCTGCCCCTAGCTAGTCTTTAGTGTTTTCATTTCTGGCCCAGATCCCAACTTAGAAAACCAATAAATTCTTCTTTATACATGAAACTGTCTTTATTATCTTTCTCGTTGCTGTGTTCATTGGTCTTTTAATGGTTGAGTGGATCCCCTTGGTGTCATTGTTATTATTACATCTCTCAAACAGGTGTAAGACAAAATTAAATACTCTTCCACAGTATGAGGTCAAAGATATGACTCCTTTACTTTGATTCTAAAACCAGACTAGGATATTAATTCTTTTTTGGCAAGGAAGTCTTGGTCTACAAAATCTTATTTGAGCCACATTCTGCAAAAAGTCAAGTTTTCAGTGGATTAAAAAACCAAACCAAACCAAACCAAAATACCAAAAACAGCCTCATGGTGAAATACCAAAGAAAAACTGATTTTTTTTCTTTTGTACTAGTGAACATTTTAATGTTCTTCCAATCTAGGAGCCAGATTCTTAGATGTCAAGTTTCACCATAAAATAATTTAGTTTTCAATTATGCACAGAAAGCTTATATAATAAATACACTGAAAAGGAAATAAAGATCCCAAAGTTCTATTAAAAATTCTAAATCTAGACTTTGATATATTAACTCACTGATCTATGTATCTGCAGATAAACTTTACATAGGGCAAATCAAGTTCATTAATACTGAAAAGTTCACATATATGTTTATTATTTTCATATATATTCATGTGAAATCAGAATTTAAGAATGATTTCAAAAGTATGGGTTGTATTTTCTTACTGTCTGCAATGACAATCAATTTCAAAGATTGTCTTTATTTCAACTTTGAATTGAGTAATAATATTTTGCCTATAATCCTGTAAATTTCCTTTCCCTACAATAAAAGTCTTTTATCTCTTTCTCAATTTTTTTCTACATAGGAAACTGCATATCTGGCAACCTATAGTTAGTCACGACTTAAGTAAATTATAAAAAATTACTTTACTATACAGCCCTGAAATTTCATGTTTAAAAATGGAAAAAAAACTTTTAAATAGAATCCAATGTAAACTTCTATTTCAGTATCTTTTCTTCTTTCTGTTTTGAGTGTATATGCAAATTCTTGACAGTGTCTCAAAGAATTGTAAATCTTCTTATTCATGTAGGCTCGTGGCATGAAGATACCGTCATTTTTGTCAGCTATAGAAAACAAACAAATATCTTCAATTAAGGCTCTAATAATTTGAGTAGCTATGTGACTGGCCAAAGGTGGGTACAATCAGGAGAAGAATAGCATATAAGGTTCTACAACAGTTTCTGTAGTTTTCACTTTTTTTTTTTTTGAGGTACACGGGCCTCTCACTGTTGTGGCCTCTCCCATTGCAGAGCACAGGCTCCGGACGCGCAGGCACAGTGGCCATGGCTCATCGGCCTAGGCGCTCTGTGGCATGTGGGATCTTCCTGGACCGGGGCACGAACCCGTGTCCCCTGCATCGGCAGGCAGACTCTCAACCATGCGCAACCAGGGAAGCCCTCACTTTTTTAAAATTTGTCAGTTAAAAGTGAACAGTGAGAATTAAATACTTATATTTACATATACACAAGGTAAGCTGTGAAAGCATATATTTTTTTTGATAACAGATCAATTTTAATTCTAGCACCTGAAGCTATACAAGGGTACACTTTATAAACTCCATGGGACTCCTGTACAAATTCAATAAAGTGACAAGTGTGTGACACCATTTATTATCTCAAAATCAGGAACATACTTTTGAATTGTTTAAACACAAACTACAGGATTAAAAACAAAATCAGAAGTCATCCACAGTTAAACTGGTTGTCAGTTAAAAGTTTTACCACTTAACTACTTGATATAACAGGCAATATCTAGTAGGAGATATTGGAAGTGATTTCAGATTCTCATTCTGTTGTACTCTATTGGGAAGGTTTCTCCAATAGAGTAGTGGGTATTTCATATCCTTATGAAAGTGGGTAGAGAGGGAACATATCTCAACATAATAAAGCTATTTATGGCAAACCCACAGCAAATACAATACTCAACAGTAAAGAGCTGAAAACTTTTCCACTAAAATCTGGAACAAGACAAAGATGCCCACTCTCATCACTTCTCTTCAGCATAGTTTTGGAAGTCTTAGCCACAGCAATCAGACAAGGAAAAGAAATAAAATGTATTCAAATTGGTAGGGAAGAGGTAAAATTGTCATTATACACAGATAACATGATACTATATATAGAAAACCCTAACGACTTCACACAAAACTATTAGAACTGATAAACAAATTCAGCAAGGTAGAAGGATACAAGATTAACATACAGAAATTGGTTGCATTTCTTGACACTAACAATGAAATATTAGAATGGGAATGTAAACAACCAATCCCTTTTAAAATCTCATTAAAAATACTTAGGAATAAACCTCACCAAGTAGGTGAAAGACTTATATGCTGAGAACTACAAAACATTAATAAAGGGAATTGCAGATGATTCAAAGAAATGGAAAGATATCTCATGTTCTTGGATTGGAAAAATTAATATTGTTAAAATGGCTATACTAAACAAAGCAACCTACAGATTTAATGCAATACCTATCAAAATACCCATGACATTTTCCACAGAACTAAAACAAATCATCCTAAATTTTATATGGAACCATAAAAGACCCAGAATATCCAAAGCAATCTGAGGGAAAAAAAAAGCAGGAGGCATAATCCTCCCAGACTTAGGACAATACTATAAAGCTACATCTATCAAAACAGCATGGTACTGGCATAAAAACAGACACATGGATCAATGGAATGGAATAGAGAGTCCAAAAATAAACCCACACACCCGTGGACAATTAATCTTCAACAAAGGAGGCAAGAATATATAATGGGGCAAAGACAGTCTCTTCAGCAAGTGGTGTTGGGAAAGTTGGACAGCCACATGTAAATCAATGAAGCTAGAACACACCCTCAAACCATACGCAAAAATAAACTCAAAATGGCTTAAAGACTTAAATAAAGACAAGACACCATAAAATTCCTAGAAGAGAACATAGGCAAAACATTCTCTGACATAAATCATACCAATGTTTTCTTAGGTCAGTCTCCCAAGGCGATAGAAATAAAAGCAAAAAATAAACAAATGGGACTTAATCAAACATAAGCTTTTGCACAGCAAAGGAAACCATAAACAAAATGCAAAGACAACCTATGGACTGGGAGAAAATATTTGCAAATGATGTGACCAAAAAGGGATTAATTTCCAAAATATACAAACAGCTCATACAGGTCAATATCAAAAAAACAAATAACCCAATCAAAAAATGAGCAGAAGACCTAAACAGACATTTTTCCAAAGAAGACATATTGATGGCCCATAGGCACATTAAAAGATGCTCATCATTGCTAATTATTAGAGAAGTGCAAATCAAAACAACCAACTAGGTACCCCTTACACTAGTCAGAATGTCCATTATTAAAAAGTCTACAAATAATAAATACTGGAGAGGGTGTGGAGAAAAGGTAACCCTCTTACGCTGTTGGTGGGAATGTAAATAGGTTCAGCCAATATGCAAAAGAGTATAGAGCAGCGTTCCCCAACATTTTTGGCACCAGGGACCGGTTTCATGGAAGACAATTTTTCCACGGATGTGGGGGGGTATGGTTCAGGTGGTAATGTGAATGATGGGGAATAATGGGGAGCGATAGATGAAGTTTCCGTCACTCGCTCGTGGCTTACCTCCTGCTGTGCGGCTCAGTTCCTAATAGGCCATGGACAGATACCGGTCCGTGGCCCAGGGGTTGGGGACCCCTGGTATAGAGGCTCCTTAAAAAACTAAAACTAGAACTACCATATGATCCAGCAATCCCATTCCTGGGCATATACCCAGACAAAACTATAGTTTGAAAATATACATGCACTCTTATGTTCATAGCAGCACTACTGACAATAGCCAAGACATGAAAACAACCTAAGTGTCCATCGACAGAAAAATGGATAAAGAAGATATAATATATATACATATATATGTATAAATGTGTGTGTGTATATATACACACACACACAATGAATATTACTCAGCCATTAAAAATAATGAAAAATTTTAGCAACATGGATGCAACTAGACATTATCATACTAAATGAAATAAGTCAGAAAGAGAAAGACAAATACCATATGATATCACTTGTATGTGGAATCTAAAATATGACACAAATGAATATATCTAAGAAACAAAAACAGACTCACAGATATAGAGAACAGATGTGTGGTTGCCAAGGGGGGCGGGGAGTGGAGGAGGGAAGGACTGGGACTGTGGGATTAGCAGATATAAACTATTATATATAGGATTGATAAACAATGTCCTACTGTATAGCACAGGGAACTATATTCAATACCTGTGATAAACCATAATGGAAAAGAATATGATTATAAAGAGACAAAAGTAACAACAAAAAATCTAATTGGAAATATTGCCTTTTCTTCAATGTTACACAATCTCTGCAGGGTTTATATAATTAAAAGTTTACATTATTAAATATAGTGCCCAGACAGTTCTGGTCTTCAATGTAAGCTGAATTGGTTGGCATTTCTGAGACCATTAATTTGGGCAGAACTAAGCCATTTTAAGTTACACTTAAGCATTGTGTGTGTGTGTGCATGTGTGCGTTTGTGCATGTGAATTTAATTTTCAGCCTTCTAAAAGTGTTTTTCTAATTACAATGCTCCTTGAATCCTCAGTTGCAGACTCTAGACATGTTTTATTTTTTTCCCCCAGTTAAAATTTCAGACTTCAAATATGAGACTACTTTATCAATCACAAAATGGAGAAGAGTTTAAAACCAAGATAATTCACTATGTTTAAAATATATTAAAATTATTTGCAATGAAATATGTAATGCTCAACTGATTTCACTATAAAGTAATAGTTTTAATGTGTATTTTAGTAGGTCAGGAAATCTAAGCATAAAAAGGAAAAAAAGAACTATACCTATCCCATTTATTTAGCATCCCATAGCTCTTCCAGGACAGTGTCGTCAAACTAATTTTATTGACTGCCTACTATTTGCCAGTTCTTATGCTAAGTACTGAAAAGAAAAAGACTAATAATAAAAACAACTATATTAAAAGGGCTTTCAGTCTGGTAGATAAAATGGGAAGAGCCTGCCATGTGCCAGGAAATATAAATCTTTTAATATGTATTATCTTGGTTGGCAGTATAACATAGTGTTTAAACATCTGAACTGAAGCTAAACTGCCTACTTACTAATGAATGGTCAAAGGCTATCTATAAAATTGGATAATAACCTTGTCACTGAGATCTGGGAAGTCAAACACTGAGTTGATAGCATCAAAATGGAGGAAGCCTCAACCCTGAGTCACAGAGAAGAATCTCAGCAGACCCACATCTAACTTTATCTGAGTGAGAAATAATCTTCTGTGGTGCTAAATCACTGCAATTTGGGGGTCTGTATGGTATATCTGTAACCATAGTGCAGCCTACCCAGACCAATATCTTGTAGTATTGTGCTGCCATAATAAAATCCTAGACAGTGAAAAGTTGGGCTGCGACTTGCAACAAACTGAACTATCCTATTCAATTTGTCCATTTTTTTTCTTTTGTTTTTTTGCAGCACGTGGGCTCTCTTGTTGAGACCTGCGGGCTTAGTTCCCCACCAGAGATCAAACCCGTGTCCGCTGCACTGGGAAGCGGATTCTTTACCACTGGACCACCAGACAAGTCCCTCAATTTGTCCATTTTTAAAACAAGGTTGAGTCCTTTACTTTTGATTCAAAATATCCCTAATTCAAACACATATTTAATAAAAACCAGAGAGTGGCATGGACATATATACACTACCAAATGTAAAATAGCTAGTGGGAAGCAGCCACATAGCACAGCTCGGTGCTTTGTGACCACCTAGAGGTGTGGGATAGGGAGGGTGGGAGGGAGACGCAAGAGGGAGGAGATATGGGGATATATGTTTATGTATAGCTGATTCACTTTGTTATAAAGCAGAAACTAACACACCATTGTAAAGCAATTATACTCCAATAAAGATGTTAAAAAAAACCCATAAAAATGCAAAGATTTGGGTATCTTTTTTTTTTTTTTTTGGCCGCGCGGCGTATGGGATCTTACTTCCCTGACCAGGGATCAAACCCGTGCTCCTTTCATTGGACGTGCAGAGTCTTAACCACTGGACTGCCAGGGAAGTCCTGTAGGATTTGGGTATCTTAAAAATAAACAAGACAGTTAACTTGCTTCAAGGAACACTCAAGATAATAAAAAAAGGTAAATATGCAGGAAAATAATTGATATTTAGAATAATATATCCCTATTAAGTAATATACTAAGTACTAAGAGAGCCTAGAGAATGTGCAATAAATTGAGCTTGAAGATGTCAAGGAGGGCTTTGCAGAATGGAAAGTATTTAAGTAATGTTTTAAAGGAAAACATGAATTTGGCAGATGGAAATGACAATTAGCTGGTCCAAAGAGAGTGAACAGTAATGTGCAAAAGTAAGAAAAATGGCAAAGGTAAGATCACAAGGGGCCTATCATGCAGGAATGGGAAATGGCACAGTGATGAGTCTGTACAGTTTTGCAAGAGCCACATGATAAAGGTTTTTGTTAAAAAACAAAGATAATTTTTTAAATTCTTATAAGTAACATGGAGTGAAGTTACATTTTGGGATCAATTGAATGTGAGGAGAGGAAAGGAAAAGAAGGATAAAATTTCTGAATTGGAGAGATGTATGTAAAATGTAAATAGATACACTACTGGGTAACTGCATATATATCAGAAGATTAAATTTGGGGAATGTCCCACTGTATGTGTTTTGGTAGCTGTTTTGAGGGGCCTATGGGAATTATGGCCATTTGGTAGGAGATTTGGATAATCTCATTACATTGCAGGCTTGAAGTTCATGATTTTGTCAAATACACATGAAATCTGGAAGAAAAATATATCTCCAGAGGCCCAGAAAGTGCTCTTGTGCAGATCTCACAACTCCTCCTTTGTTCAATTTTCTTAGCTTGGAATGAACAGTATAATCACTTCTTTAAAAAAAGATTTTATAGTATATTCAGATGTATACATATATAAATATATGTGTATATAATATATGTATATATATAAAACTAAAATGATATATTAAATGTAATTGCTATTCTATGATGTCTTTATTTCCTAATTTGATATTGCCAGATCTTCTAATTTATTTGTGGTTCATTATAACATTGATTATATAAATTAGCGTGTGTTTGCCCTTAGTTTTGCAAACTGTTATAGAGCAGGTGTCATGTCTTTAAAAGTGTTGCTGAGTAACACCAGGCATGAAAGCATTCACCTGAGGGAGCTTAATATGTAACCATCTAGAGGCTCACCATTTGTAAATTACTCCCTTGGTGTAAATTAACCACTTTGGCAATGTGTCAAAGTGTGAATAAGTATTGTTCTGATCCTTAATTTTTAATGTCATTAAGGTATTATAGAGTAATAACTTCAGTAAGCTTGATCATGATCATGATCACGACCAAATAATGAATACACATTTCTTTTGAAGTACATACTAGGTAACTTGAGAAGTTCATTAACACATTTGGAAATTGAGAGTTAATTAATAATGATAAAGATTAAATGTTTTGTGCAAGTAGCATATCTGCTTTTATTTCTTGGTTAACTTTTAATATATTATATAAATACTGCATTATTTTTCTGAGAAAAATTTAAGGGATATTCATTCTAAGATTCCTCTTTTTAACAAGTCCACGTCAGATCATCCAATTTTCAAAATCTAATATATAACTTCATTTTGCAGAACATGTTGTAAGTAGTCTATAGAACATTTTTTGCACTATAAATATAAAACATCTATTTTAATGTATTTTATCATAACTAAATGTAGCTATTAGTACTACATAGGCCCATGCAAAGTGTGACTTTCCCTCAATAAAAATGTGATTTTCACAAAGAATTATAGTTTTATTTCTTTTATACTTGCCACGGTTCACAGAATATTATTTATCAAGCATCTATAAGTCAAATAATGACATATAAGAATTAACAACATTGAATATGCAAGTGTATATAAAATTTTGTAACCATGCTCAATTGGCTCACATAATCATGGAAAATAAATGAAAATGATATTAACTTTATTAGAAAATCATTATAAAGACTTAAAATAATTAAAGTTTAGTTTATTATTTGAAACCATTCTTACACTTACCACCACCACCAAATGTGAAAAAGGTGAGCAGTCTTCATAGTTTGTTTTAAATCTTAGTTTATGTATGTAATTGTTTTTATACATATGAGATTCATCACAATTGAATGAGTCAAAGTTTCATCATCATGTAAAACCAAATGTATTTAAGAGTCCTGGAATGTAATATTTTCAGGATCCATATGACATCCTGCTCCAGTGCCATGAAAGAGCTGTAATAAAGCTAGACTTCATATCATTCCCTTACCCATAGTTACAGTAATTACTAGGAATTTTACAGCTAAAACACTTCAACTGGCTGATGTCCCTTAAGGATCATAAATTAACAGATTATGCCCCTGTACTTCCATGTTGACCCTGATGTCCTCCTTATAGGCTTATAGCAATCAGACAGCTGTATTACTTTGTTTTGTTTTGTTTTAAACAAACCAATAACTAATCTTGAAATTCAAGTAAAATATAAACATTAATTAACACTTTTCAAATTGTAGAAAGCTCAACATGAATAAACGTACAATTTTACAAAAGAAAAAGTCATGGTTTAGACATTCTCCAAGACTAGCTTGAAAATAGGGATGTGAACATATGTACCATTTAATGATTTGTGATTATTAACATGTATCTTTGTTGTATTTGCCATGACTTATATCCTTAAAACTTAGAAGTTAAATTCAGATACCGTGAAATGCAATACACTGATACTAATATTACAAGAGACTCAATATATCAATTTGAAGGGAAGCAATTTTTTATTGATTAGCGTGAAAAACGAGTCAATACCTGTTTCACTCTTATGACTTCCCAAAACAAAAATATTTACAATAACAACAAATGAACAGCATTGAAGCACAGTTGACCCTCATTATTCATGGTTTTACTATTTACAGATTATCTAAAATAAACTCAAGCTATGATTTTCTCTTTGATTAATTCAGTTCCAAATTTTGTGGAGAGGTATTTTCCTAAGTTACAAAAACATTATTTATAACCTATGCTTTCAATTAATGACATCGAAGGTCAGAAAGAATAATTGGGGAAAGGTCCATTACGTCGTGTGTTTACAAAAATGGAAGGTATGGTCTGTAATTATATACAAAGAGTAAGCTCTACATAAGGATGAGAGATGAAATCACCAGTTGGAAGCTTGAGTAACAACAAAATGTCCATAAAATGTTGTCTAAGTGCAAGAAATATCTCATTTATATTGGTCAATAGCATGTAGGGGCCAGCCTTGGTAAAAGAGACATGAATGGGGTGTAAGCATTGCCTTTTCAAACACAGCTTGTACCTTCCTTTATTGAAGGTTTAAGAAGCCAAATTAAAAGCAAGAACTGGTTAGACAGCTGAATACATCTCTATAATATAAACGTTGCATTCAAGTACATGGTTACTTTAGTTGGGCTCATGTCTTTTTCAAGAAACACAACTCTAGTGATATAAAGATTCTTAAAATAGATGTTCCCTTAAACCCTGTAAGACTCAAAACATAACCCTATTCACATTAGACATGTAATGTTTTCTATATGTATGTAAATAGCCATGTGTAGAAAATTTTTTATAAAATAGAGTAAATTTCTTCATTTTAAAAAAGTTCTGTATCATTAATATCACTATAAAATGTATGCTTCTGCCTTTGTTAGAGCACACACTGTATTTTATTTGATTTGACAATTTCAGACAGATGTTAGGATCTAAGTTTGCTGTTTTCAGTGGGGAAAAAGGAACTCAAAGAGTTAGTTAGGAACCATCTCAGAAGACTTAAAGGCAACCCTTCTTTACAGTATTTATGGATTTCTTTATTGTGATCCGGATACAGGATTAATGCCCATATTTTTTGTTTACAATTAACTCTTTTAATTCTTGGTAATATTCGAAAATATACTTCAGAGATACGTTTCTCTACTCCACTGGGACATTACTTTTAATTTGTCGTCTAGTCCATATGTTCTAGATTCAATATATTTTCAGTAAAGTATACAACTATATTGCAAAAATTGTGTTTAAAATTCTAATTTGAAAAACATTTGGATTTATGGTACTCATGTCTGAAACCAGAGGAGATAATACAAATAGATGGTAACATTTTTTAATTGAAGAGGTATAGATAGATAGATAGACAGACAGATAGATAATGATTTTGTAATTCTGGAAATACTGTATCTATAATTTTCTATATAGGAACGTATATGTACATCAGTTCTGATACAAATCTTTTAGATACTACCATGGAAGTCAAACCAAATTATTTCCCAAAATGGAACAATAAATGAACATTTAACACAGAACACATTTTAAAAAAGTGGTTGAAATGTGTTTCAACATTCATTTTATTTTAAGAAAAATGTTTTGTTAAATGTCTAACTTTAGGTGTATCACACTCAATTGAAAATGAATAGCAATATCTTCATTCTAATTTAACTTATATTATTTACCATAACCATCTATTTCAAGAAGATAATTAAAAAATGGTATATGGGAATATATCCCATAGGATTCCAAATTATCCATAAATAACTCAAATTGATTATAAATATAAATTAAGTATATTATCAATAGAACTTACCTTATAAAATTATTTTAAACTAATAGAATAATTTAAATATCATAAGAATCCAGGTATTCATCTTTTTTCCTAAGCAATTTTGCAAATCCCTTTAATAAATAAAATGATGACATTTGGTATAATTAGGTTCAAAACCTCTCATAAAATACCATCCATTTAATAGTTTGTATTTAACAGACTACCACAGCTTTAGAAAAAATTCCATAGTGAACAGTTAAAGCAAATGTCATCCTACTCAACCACTTTTATTTATTTAGTGGAGAAAACATGAATAGGAATTCAGATACATTAGGACAGTATAATAATTCCATCACATTAATAATGCAGATGGCACAAGAAGGTTAATTACATCTAAAGTGAACAGGTTTTGTTTGTAATGTTCTTTCTTTAGATACTGCTCATTCTACCTCCATAACCAAATGCAATTACTTTCTTCCCCTTTTCTTCTAACAAAAATTTGCACATGTGGGCATATAGTCCTTTATAAAGATGATTAAATCATTCATTCCAAACTTATCACCACCTTCAAGAAACTAGTTTGGCATCTAAAGTTATACTTCTGTCAGAACATTTTAGAACTGTTTTACCCTAAGAATCGCTATATGAAAATACAGAAGAATTAATCCAATCCCAAACGTATTATGTGTGGCATACATTATATACAATATTATCTTCTTCATTTATTGAATGATTATCTTGTTTATTCATTCAGCCAACACATACTGCTCTATATACTAAATATACAATCATAGGTACAGATGAATATAGTCCATGCCTCATGGTGCTTGTGGTCCATTGGGAAAGATTGATAATAGTAAAATAATCACACAAAAACAAAAAAGACAGTTTTCTTTAGGACAGCCATCCATAAATAATGGGTTTGCTGTATTTGTATTTAGTCATATTAAATAAAATTAATTAAATACATAGTCATATTATTCATGTTAAACATAAAAATCCATGATAATTGTCACCTTCAGGCAGGACAGGATTTTTATTATAAATCATGGGCCCTGGAGACAGACTGCCTAGGTTAGATCCTGGTTCACATATTAGCTGTGTGACCTTGGATAATTTACTAAGCTCCTCTGTATCTCAATTTCTTCATCTTTAAAATGGGGATAATTATGATACCTCACAGGGTTGCTGTGAAGATGAAGTGAACTAACATTTGTAGAGCATTTGAACAGTACTGGGCACATTATAGTATAATATCAGTATTTACCTATTAAATAAAAATGAATAAATAAGTAAATTGACAATGAAAATTAGTGTACAACTTACTGTGCATATATTACTTAAAGAATTCAACTTTTGGTTATTTTCAAAACATTTTCCAATGAAAGAATCACTTCAGATACATGTGAATCAGTACACACCTATTTGTAGTCAAACACTGGTATATATGGTAAGAAACCATTTAAAAAGATGCACTACATAGAGATAGGCCAGGTGCATCCTTTTTTTAATGAATTTCAAATTACAAAAAGATATTTTTGGGGAAAAATGAGTTAAAAACCTTAAGTATTTATTGTATGTGCGTGTGTTTGTGTGTGTATCTCTGTGTATGTGCCATTTATAGCTAATTTTGGTAAGTTTTTATTAGCTTTCTTTAGTAGGTAATTATGGGAATTATTAGTTATGAAAATATGCATCACTTTCTTGAACTAATGTACTTCTTTAGCCTTCTGTATCATCTCAATGATTAAAGGATTTAGAAGTTTCTTGGCTTTCCTGTACAGTGTGATCCTTAAAAAATTTATTGCCATTATATTTTCTTATATTTATGACAGCAGCAACAAATTAGCTAATGCATAATTACCTTAAAAATATTTGTAAATCAATGCCCAGTCTCTATCGTTGGCAAATAGGTCAGTGGCGTCCCAAATTACATTTATTTATTTCCTCAAGATTATCCTTATATACTGGACATTTATTGCACAGAATCTGCCCATTCATAGAGGCTCTTATGTTTCCATTACGGTTGATTCATACCAAAATGATATTTTTGCTCTGAAAAAATATAGGTTTTTTGCATATGAATGTACTCCTCTGAACACTCCTTCTTTAAAAACTTGTGTAAGAATACAACAATAATATGTTGTTTGGAAAATCCCTTGTCAACATGTGCACATCTAGTAAAATGTCTGGAAAATAAAAGTCTTTGTTTAAGATTTTTAAGCTAGTTCTATATCTTAGAAAAATAAATTACTTCAGGCTTAAATTAATCTGGGTTCCTTGAAGAGAAAATGTTATCTTTCAGATACTTTAAATTATGTTTTTTATGTCTTAATTTCTTAAAGTTCAAAAATGGGAAACTGTGCTCTATTAAAAATTATTTTATTTAGCACTTTTGTTTTTTGCTCCCCTTGCCTATTAGATGCTGGAAAGTGATTACATGGAAAGGCCATGATTTTTCAAAACTGACAAGTTGTATAAACTAGAAAAATAATGTAAATATTAAAGAAGCAGATCTCAATTCTATGGAATTTCATTTTATATATTATTAATGAATTCAATAAATGTCAATAACATTGAAAACTAATATTTTTAACTAATTTATATAAAAAAGAAGAATTCTCATGTTACAAATATTTTCACATGTTTTATATGGGATTATTAAGTGTTTTTCTGTAAATAAGAATATATGAATATTTGTGATACCCATAGTTCAAGTAATTTGTCTGTTTGTACAGACATTCCAAAGAGACTTTATTATATTTGGAAAAAATCATTATGCTGGCCCACGAATATGTCATTTAATTTTAAAATACCCTCTTTTCTTGCTAAGAATGTGTCCTACAGACATAAGAAGCATTCAAATGGATATTTCTGAATTCACAGTAGTAAAACTAAAGCTGTCATGATTTAAATGTGCGCAGATCTTAGAATGATAGATAGCTAACACATCTGCATACAATAAGTATGAGATCATAGAGAAATGTGCAGACCATTTTAAAACCTGGCTTTCCCAACACTTTTCTCTTGCTTCTTAGAAATATCAAGTTGGAAATACAACAGATAAAGGCCAGGTATTTCCGATCAAGATATTACCTTTGCTAAATGTATTTGATTCTCCTATATTAATTTACATAATGTCCAGTCCATTTTTTTGCAAAGTGATGGTACTATTATAATAATATTTCACAAAACACATAATAAAATATTCATTTAGAGAGGGAGAGATTAATTGATTTATTTTTCCTGAAGGGCTGCTATATTTTCTTTTCTCAGATAGCTATCTATTATTTATTTTTATAATTTATTTCCCAAGAAACTGGGAATTATTGTCATGTCTTAAATTCACTAATTACATATGCTATTAATTAAGATGTTTGAATATTTTTTAAAATAAAATTATTTTCCTGTTTGGATGGGGAGGGATCTTCCATTGCTTCTGGATGGAGATGATCTTCACTGACACGACAGAAGGATCTGGAGTGGAGGATTAAGGGCATGGAAATGTGGAGGTGATTGGAAGGCCCTCCTTACAATTTTTGAGAATGGAAGTCTAGGCTCTCCTGTTGGCATTTACTGGCATGGGTGGAGGCCATTTGTGTGTGTGTGTGTGTGTGGTGTTTTTTCTGGGGTAGAGTAGAAATGTCTAAAAGTTTTCTGCATTGCTAGGCCACTTCTTTTCTTGTACTTTGGCTAGAGAGAGCAGAGTTTGTCATGGTATTTTTTTCTACACCTGTTGGTGTTTCAGGTTGCTTTTTTAACTCCAAGTTTGGCAAATATGAAGCAAAAGAAAACTGAGGGCATTAACCTCCTTGTCATCCCCACATGCCACCTTTCATAGTTTTCTTAGGTTTGTTTTATATACAATTTCCAGGGTTTTCATTTATACTTAGTGGAAGGAATAGGGAAAAATATATTTATTTTATCTTCTCAGAGTCCTAGTGGTAAGTCATATAACTTCCACTACTATCTAGGGAAAAAAGGTCACTCCCCTCTGTGAAGTGAAAACCATGTGGGGAGCAGTAAAACTTTTACCCTTCACAACCAAATACATTTTACTGAAGGCCTACTGGGCAGTTTCAGTTCTCAAACTCTCACCCCAACACAGCAGTAACAAGTAGCCCACCTTCCAACCTTAGGTGTCAACTAAGGCCAAGTGGGAAATCGAGATTTTTAATCCCATCTGGCAGTAAGAAGGTGATGACTGCACATCCCCTGCCGCAGCCATGTGAGAGAAAGCCAGCAAAAACAGAAGATTTAAGTAAAATCCAGAGTCTTATAATATTCAAAATATCAAGGTTTCACTCAAGTTACTCACCATACCAAGACCCAGGTAGAACTCAAACTGAATGAAAAAGATAATCATCAGACACCAACACTGAGATAAAGGATATTTAGAATATTTGGCAAAGTTTTGAAACCATCCATTATGGAAATTCTTCAGTGATGGAAGTTCTTCAATGAGAAATAATAAACATGCTTAAAAAAATGAAAAAAAAAAGAAATAGAAGAAATAAAAAAGAACCAACTGCAAATTTTAAACGTGAAGAATATAATTACTGTGGAAAAATAAATGGATAGGCTCCAGAGCAGAATCGAGGAAACAGAAGAAAGAACCAGTGAATTGGAAGATACACAATGACATTTGCTTCACTGGAGACTTGGAAGAATAGAAAAAAGTAGGCATCTATATAGATAGATAGATAGATACATAATACATACATACCTAGTAATAATTAGAACAACTACAAAAATCTATACATAGAGATACACTCAACAATACTACAGGCAGATAAAAATGGAACTCTAAAAAATCTCAAATAACCCACAGAAAGGCAGAAAAGAAAAAGAAAAAACAGGAAATAAAAATAGCAGATTTAGCCCTAATTAAGTTAAATGTAAATAATCTGAATATAGCAATTAAAAGACAGATGGGCAGAGTGGATTAAAAATACAACCCAACTCTACATTATCTACAAGAAACTCACTTCAAATATAATGATATAGATCAGTAGTAAGTAAAGAGATGGAAAAAGCTATACCATGCAAACAAAGAGAGCAGGTGTGACATATTAATGTATGATAAAGTAGACTTCAGAGCAAAGAAAATTATCAGAAAAGGGGAGACTACATAATAATGAATCAATACTCCAAGAAGGCAATGCACAAGGCAACAGAACTGCAAACTATGTGAGGTAATTACTAACAGAAAAGAATTAGGCAAATCTACAATTAACTTGGAGACATCAATGCCCCTCTCTCAACACCTGGTAAAACAATTAGACATAAATTCAACAAATATATAGAAGAACTGAAAAACACATTCAATCAACATTTAAATAACCCTCCACCTTAAAACAGCAGAATATGCATTCTTTTCAAGTGCACAGAACATATACCAAGATAGACCACATCCTGAGCTAAAACAAATGTCAACTAATTTAAATAATTGAAATAATAAAAGTGTAGACTCAAACTAGAACTCTATAATAGAAAGATAACAGGAAAATTTCCTAACACTTTTCAATAACACATTCTAAATAACAATGAGTCATTGAGGAAGTTTCAAGGCAAATCAGAAAGAACATGGAACTGAATAAAAATGAAAATATAACATGCAGAAATTTGTGGGACACAGTAAACAGTGCTGAGAGGGAAATTTATAGCACTAAAATAGAAAATGACTCAAGTGAATTATCAAAGTTTCTACCCGAAGAGTATAGGAAAAAAAAAAAAAAGACACAAAAAAGCAGAAAAAAAATAATCAAAATAGCAGTATAAATCAATAAAATTAAAAACAGAAAACTAATGGAGAAAAATTAATGAAATAAGAGCTGTTTTCTTTTAATCAATAAAATTGACAAACCTCTGCAAGATTGAAAGAAAAAAGGAGACAATACACAAACTACTGATACCATAGATCTTGCAGATATCAAAAGGATGTTAAAGAAGCCCTACAAACAACATAAATTTCACAACTTATTTTGAGGAATTGGTTGAAATGGACCAATTCCTCAAAAACACAACATAACCAAACCCACCCAACATAAAGTAGTTTGAATAACCCTACAACAATTAAGCAAATTTAATTTGTATTTTTTAAATTCCCCAAATAAAAAGATAAATAGTTTGACTAGAGAATTTTTCCAAAGGTTTAAAAAAGAATTAATGCTAATTCTATAAAATCTCTTCTAGAATATAGGGATTTTTTTTGCATTTTAGGTCATAAAAGTAGTTTTACCCTGATATGAAAACTAGACCACAAAAATATTCAAAAAAGATAAATACAGATTAATACTTCTCATAAACATAGAGGCAAAAAATTCTTAAAATATTAGAAAATAGAATTCAGCAATACATACAAAGATTTATAAAGCATAACCAGTGGAGTTTGTTCCAGGTATGTAAGTCTAGTTCAATATTTGAAAACCAAACAATGTAACCTAACATGTTAATGGGAAAAATAAGAAAAATCACATGATGATGACAATCAATGTCAAAAAAGCATTTAACAAAATCCAACATCTATTGATGATAAAATCTCTCAGTAAAATAGGAATAGAGGAGAACTGCCTCAAGTTGATAAAGGCATCTACAAAAAACCCACAGCTCACCATAATACTTAGAGGTGAAAGACTGAAGGCCTTCTTCCCAAGATCATGAACAAGTCAAGTATGTCTGCTCTTGCCACTCTTGTTCAACACAGTGCTAGAAATTCTAGTGCGCAATCGGCAAAAATGAAAATAAAAACCATAGAGATTGTAAAGCAAGAAATAAAAATATCCCTACTTGCAGATGCTATAATTGTCCAGGTAGGAACAAGGAGTCTACAAAAAACCCAAAGTTCCTAGACCTAATAAGTGAGTTCAGGAAGGTCAGAGTAGACAAGATAAACATACAAAAATCAATTGTATTTCTATAATAGCAATGGACACAGACAGCAAAATTAGAAATACAATACTATTTATAATTGCTCAAAATAAATGAAACATTTAGGTTCCAATCTAATAAAACACGTCAGGGCTTGTATGCTAAAACTACAAAATGCTGATGAAATCAAATAATTTCTAAATAAATGAAGAAATAAACTGTCTCATGGATTAGAAGACTCAGCACTGTATAGATGTCAAGTCTCCCCAGATTGATACATAGATTTTTAACACAATTTCTATCTATATCCTAGCAAGAAGTTTTATGCATACAGACAAAATTATTCTAAAATTTGTATGGAAAGATAAAGGAATTAGAATAGGTGAAACAACTTTGCAAAAGCCATTTCATGACTTGTATAGCTAGAGTAATCTGGACAGTGTGGTATTGGCAGAGGGATAGACATAAATCAATGGAACAGAAATAGAAAATACAAAGGAGACAAAAGATGCAGAATTATTTTTTGACACAGGTGCACAAGAAGTTAAATGGAGGAAAAATAGCCTTTTCAACAAATGGTGTTATAGCAATTTGACATACATATGACATCCATTTCATAGGCAAGATGTAAACCGTGACCTAATTCTCACACCTTATACAAAAACCTAAAATGGATCACAGACTAACATGTAAATAAAACTATGAAATTTATAGAAAAAATAATGAGTCACTGGTATCTAGGATTAAGCAAAACTTTTTTAGACTTGACACCAAAAGCACAATACATAAAAGGAAAAATTAATAAATTGATTTCATCAACTTCAAAACTTTTGCTCTATGAAAGATTTAAGAGGATATAAAGGCAATCTATAGAGTGGGCAAAAATATTTGCAAACCAGATATCTGATAAAGGACTATTATTTAGAATATGTAAAAAACTCTCATAACAGAAAAATATCCTATTAGAAAATGGCCAAATAATATGAAGAGACGTTTCACTAAAGAGAATACGTAGATGGCAAATAAACACATGAACAGATGTTCCACATCATCAGCCATTAGAAACTGCAAATTAAAACCACAATGAAAGATCACTACACAACTATCAGGAAAGCTAAAAGAAAAAAGAGGGACAGCACTAAATGTTGGTGATGTGGAAAAACTGGATCACTCATACATTGTTGTGGGAATATAAAGTATTATAGCTTCTCTAGGAAACATTTTGGAAGTTTGTTAAAAACAAAAGCACACAACTAGTATACAACTCAGCAACTGTACTCACTTATTTAAACCAGACGTGAAAACATATACACACATAAATGTATATACAAATGTTTCCAAATAGAACAAAACTGGAACCAGCCCTGATGTCCTTGGGTGAATGGTTAAACAAATTGTGGTACATCTGTATCATAAAATTCTACTCAGCTGCAGATAGGAGTGGATTATTGGTAAATGCAGGAACCTGGATGAATCTTCAGAGAAAGATACTGAGTGGGAAAAAAAAAGCCAATTTCCAAGGTTACATATTGTGATTTATTTACATAGCACTTTTAAATCAAAGGTGAGAAAAACCCACAGATTTTTAAATGGTTTCCTCACTTTTTATTTATTTATTGAAGCTTATTGAAATTTTAATAAAAGTTAATATTTTCTTGTAAAGCGATGTTAATAGTTTGCATATATGTGATTCTGCCTGAAAAGAATATTTTCTTAAATTATCAAAAATATTTTTTCTCCAACACATCA
Organism: Aethalodelphis obliquidens; assembly: GCF_003676395.1. Taxonomy (NCBI): domain Eukaryota; kingdom Metazoa; phylum Chordata; class Mammalia; order Artiodactyla; family Delphinidae; genus Aethalodelphis; species Aethalodelphis obliquidens. The sequence goes on from NW_020837946.1 coordinate 40,952,011, forward strand.
TTTTTATGGATATTATTTTATGATGTTTTACAATTATTTTTCTACAAAACTGTAAGTCATGATTCAAAAGTGAACAATGCAGATGAAGTTCCTCTGTCTCACAACAAATAACTGTCAATAAGAAATATATGAACCATGCTGAACTTAAAATGCAGGCCAAAGCTCTTGGCTAAAACATAAAAGAGAAATGGCTTGTCATTTCTCTTTACTATATTTAAATATTTGCTCACTGGAGAGTGGAAAATTAAACACCTATAATTCACATAAGGTCTTTTTTTTTTAACATCTTTTTTGGAGTATAATTGCTTTACAATGTTGTGTTAGTTTCTGCTGCACAACAAAGTTAATCAGCTATATATATATATATATATACATATATCCCCATATCCCCTCCCTCTTGCGCCTCCCTCCCACCCTGCCTATCCCACCCCTCTATGTCATCCTAAAGCACAGAGCTGATCGATCGCCCTGTGCTATGTAGCTGCTTCCCACTAGCTCTCTATTTTACATTTGGTAGTGTATATATGTCAGTGCAACTCTCTCACTTCGTCCCAGCGTACCCTCCCCCCTCCCACAATGTCCTCAAGTCCATTCTCTATGTCTGTGTCTTTATTCCTGTCCTGCCCCTATGTTCTTCAGAATTATTTTTTTAGATCCCATGTATATGTGTTAGCACACGGTATTTGCTTTTCTCTTTCTGACTTACTTCACTCTGTATGACTGACTCTAGGTCCATCCACCTCACTACAAATAACTCAATTTCATTTCTTTCTATGGCTGAGTAATATTCTATTGTATATATGTACCACATCTTCTTTATCCATCCGTCAATGGACACTTAGGTTGCTTCCATGTCCTGCCTATTGTAAATAGAGCTGCAATGAACATTGTGGTACGTGACCCTTTTTGAATTATGGTTTTCTCAGGGTATATGCCCAGGAGTAGGATTGCTGGGTCATCTTATAGTTCTATTTTTAGTTTTTTAAGGAACCTCCATACTCTTCTCCATAGTGGCTGTATCAATTTACATTCCCACCAAGAGTGCAAGAGGGTTTCTTTTTCTCCACACCCTCTTCAGCATTTATTGTTTGTAGATTTTTTGATGATGGACATTAGAAGTGTCTATTTAGGTCTTCTGCCCATTTTTGGATTGGGTCGTTTGCTTTTATGATATTGAGCTGCATGAGCTGCTTGTAAATGTTGGAGATTAATCCTTTGTCAGTTACTTCATTTGAAAATATTTTCTCCCTTTCTGAGGGTTGTCTTTTCATCTTGTTTATGGTTTCCTTCGCTGTGCAAAAGCTTTTAAGTTTCATTAGGTCCCATTTGTTTATTTTTCTTTTTATTTCCATTTCTCTAGGAGGTGGGTCAAAAAGGATCTTGCTGTGATGTATGTCATAGAGTGTTCTGCTTATGTTTTCCTCTAAGAGTTTTATAGTATCTGGCCTTACAGTTAGGTCTGTAATCCATTTTGAGTTTATTTTTGTGTATGGTGTTAGGGAGTGTTCTAATTTCATTCTGTTACATGTAGCTGTCCAGTTTTCCCAGCACCACTTATTGAAGAGGCTGTCTTTTCTCCACTGTATATTCTTGCCTCCTTTATCAAAAATAAGGTGACCATATGTGCATGGGTTTATCTTCTCATACTTTTGATTACAGCTTTGCATTTACTTTTTAAAAGTAAATGTCTATCTTTAATGAGTTAATTCCTAAAGAATAGAAAGATTTATCTCTTTCTGGTAGGTAGAATAATACTTTCCCAAAGATATCCACACCCTAGTTTCTGGAAACTGTGAATATGTTAACTTATGGCAAAAGGTACAGATGTAATTGAGATTATGGACCTTAAAATATCCTGGATTATCCAGATGACAGAACACATTAAAAATGGAAGAGGCAAGCAGAAGGCTTGGTCAGAGAAAAGAGAAGAAAGAAGGAGAAAGTGAAAGAATAAAAAGGACTCAAACTGCCCTTGCTGGCCTTTTGGAAGGATGAAGGGAAACAGGAGCCAAGGAATGAGGGTGGCCTCTAGAAGCTAAGAATAGCCTTCAGCTGGTAGCCAGCAAGGATGTAGCCATTTCTATCATAGGACCATAAAGAAGCAAATTCTGCAAATGAATCCTCCAGAAAGGAATGCAGCTGACCAACACTCTATTTTTCGCCTGTTGAGCCCGGTGTAGGAGTTCTGCCCTACAGAAATGTAAAAGAGTAAGTCTGTGTTGTTTTAAGTCATTGAGTTTGTGATAATTATTTATGAAGCAATGGAAAGCTAATACACTATCTTAATGCACTTTCAGTTTATATTGTTTTACTATTATAGTATTATATTATTATTCCTACCATTTCCCTCATCTTTTGTCTTGAAAAAAGATAACAGATAAACAGTAAAGCAGAGAGAGAAGGCAAAGAGAAAATTTCCTGTAGTATTTCGAAGAGCTTGCCACTTATGCCTGTGTTCCAGAGGCCCAGATCCTTCCTTGCCTGTCCTTTGATTCTCTAAGTTCCCATTGTGCCTTGTTATACATACGTATTTTACCTTAAATCATCAAATATGTGACTATTTTATGTTTGTGACCAAGAGTTCCAATTAATATGACAGGAAAATATTAATATCTTACAAAGATGTGTTACTATTTCTGTTACTTAATGAGAGGTATAGAGGCCATTATGTTTCTCTCTCTTTTTTATTCTGTTTTGGCTGTAAAGGACATCAGAGAGAAGTAGTTTACTTATGTATCAATTTTATGCTTTCCCTTCATTTTGTCAGCTTGTTCTCTGTTTTATTCCTGAATGTTCAGCCACCTCAAATACTTTACTGGAGTAGAAAGAACATAAATAAATATAACATGTCCATTTCTATTTTATTGTTCTTCTAATTTATAAAATAATCCAAATGATATAATACGATCACTACTATTCCATTTTTATATTGTGTAATTAATGATGAAACATAATTATGAAATAAAAGATTAATGTTCATATTCTGTTTCTTAGAATCCTGGGTCTCTGAGGAAGTGCCTTAAGAGTTTCAGAACATAAATGCTTTTTGCCAAATAATAAATTAAATTACCTAATGAAGCACTTCATAATTCTCTTATAAATTGGTTTTCCCTGTATATGAAAAATAAATTTACCTTACTAAAAATATTTGACATTCAGTAATAAAACAAGAAAACTTCATACTATTGTATTGTGGGCAACAATCTATCACTGGTGACGTCCTAAGATTAGGAAAGAGACATTATTCAAGATCAAGAAGAATTTTCAACATTATTGTTTATCCATTAAATCCAAATTTTTGTGACATATGTTTAAGTCAAAATTAATTCTGTATGTTATTTATTATTTATTTTTCAAGGGCATGTGAATTATGTACCAGAGGCCAGGAAATATTTCTTAAGGTCCCTGTATAATAAAGGTACTAAGTTTTAGGCCTAGCAAACCCTTTTCTCTGTGCAGCAAGAAAAATACAAAACTATTTATGTTATTAGTAGATTTCTAAGCAGGCACACACCTCACTGACTGTTCTGGACTCACTATAAGCCAGTATATGTATTGCCTTATCTGACTTTAAAGCACCAAATATAATTTGTTGTGCTACAATGCAACTTTAGTTCATTTGTGATTTATAAATGGGGAAATGAAATCAATATGTTACTTGATTTTTGCTAGTTTATACCATTTAGCGTTGTGGACCACCAAGCATTAGCCGCTAAATGCAAAGTAGCAGAATGGGAGTCAGCAAGGTACTAACTAGAATGCTCCGCATAACACCACACTTTGCCTGTTCTTCCTATAGGCTAGCCAGTGCTGAGAATCTTGCTTTTATTTCCACTACTTAATAGCCTCAGTCCTCCCTTACACTCTCTCCTATCAAGCTACCTTCACCTTTTTTATAATTTAAAGATGAAGTCCTATGTTTACTGTAGATTTTTTAAATAATTTAAAACGTTTTAACTTTTTTTTTTTTCTATATGTGGGCCTCCCACTGCTGTGGCCTCTCCCGCTGCGGAGCACAGGCTCCGGATGCGCAGGCTCAGCGGCCATGGCTCACGTGCCCAGCCTCTCCGCGGCATGTGGGATTCTCCCGGACCGAGGCACGAACCTGTGTCCCCTGCATCGGCAGGCGGACTCAACCGCTGCGCCGCCAGGGAAGCCCCTTAACTGTGTTTTTGATAGAGCTTTAGGTACAAAACTGCCTTTTCTTTGAATGGATTGCCCATATCTGTATTTTCTAATAATCCTATTCTAGTTAGTATAAGAGTTTACAGAATGCATACATAGGTATAGAGGAACACCTTTAATTTTTTAATGCTTAATACTGAATTATAGACATTCCTTGTATACTTGTGATCTAGAAAATACATCTATCACTGCTATTATTGCTATTAATATTATTTCTACTATACTAATATGACTATTACCACCAACTCCCGTACATAGATAGAGTCACTACTCCGTTCTAGATATGCACAAAATGCTTAAAGATATTATTTTGTATATCGCTTACATTAATTTTATAAGCTATTATTTTACAGATGAGGAATTAAGCCTTTGTAAGGAAAACAACTCGTTTTTTGTTTTTTATTTTCTACATAGAACATTTTCATAACTTGATGTGTAGGGTTTTTTTTCTCATATTGTTCAATTCTGTTACATCAGCTGGCTGTCCTATAATTCAGTTCAGTCTGACACTACCTACTTGGAGTTAGCCTCAGATCCCACAGGTTAAGGGCTTGGTCCTACAAGACTGCCCCCACTTCAGATGCCAATAGCAAGTTTCAGGATGTCACCTATACTTCTGACCAACTGCTATAAATTGAGTTCCCATAATCCCCTCCTCAAGTTCAATAACTTGCTGGAATGGCTCACAGAATTCAGGGAAGCACTTACTTACATTTACAAGTTCATTACATAAAAAAGGATATGATAAAAGACACAGATAAATAGCCAAATAAAGAGATACATAGGGTAAGGTCTGGAAGGGTTCCAAACACAGGAATTCTGTCTCCATGGAGTTAGGGTACACCACTCTCCCAGCATGTGGGTGTGTTCACCAACCTGGAAGCTCTCTGAACTTCATAGATTAGGGATTTTTATGGAGGTTTCAATGTATAGGCATGACTGATTATTAACTCAATCTTCAGCCCCTCTCCCCTCCCCAGGGAGGACGAGTAGTGGGGCTAAAAGTTCCAAACTTCTAATCATGGATTTCTTGGTCCTTCTGGCAGCCAGTTCCCATCCTGATGCTACCCAGGAGCCCACCAAGAGTCACCTCGTCAGAACAGAATATGTTCCTGTCAGGAAATTCCAAGGTATTAAGGAGCTCTGTGTCAAGAACTCATGTCAAAGACCAAATATTAGAATAAAGATGCTCCTAGCACCTTTATTGCTTAGAAAATTGCAAAGGTTTTAGGAATTCTGGCCAGGAGCCAGAGATAAAGGCTAAAATATGTATTTCTTATTACATCACAGTATTACAGATTTAGAAATGAAAATAATTTGCCAAAGGATACACTGTAGTAGATGAAAAAGCCAAGCATTAAGTTTTGATTTATCTCAAGTCAATTTTGGTTTATCTCAAGCCAAGCACTGAATTTTGGTTTATATCAAGCATTGAATTTTGGTTTACCTCATTTTTCCCACACCTCCAAATCCTCCTCAATATCATGATATATTGCTCTGTTAATTTCTTTTATTAGTCCCAATAAATGTAAACATATCAGATTCATTTTATAAATGGTAATTTAAAAGGGTTTTATTATTAGTGTAGCAGAAACTCCGTTTGAGCCTTAGTTTTCACTCACTTCTCTGCAAAGTTCAACAAAGTGGTTCAAAAAAATGATTTCATTGGCCTTAGAAGTCTACATTTGTATAGTCTATTTGTACTGGGAATGAACCCAATCTGTACATAGGAATGAAGTTTTGACATAATTCTCCCCTGACATGCCCAGTAAACATGAAGAAGGAACTAAAAGAGGTTGAGTTGTGTTTGTGCTGGAAGAAAAGATACTGATATTTTCTTGAGTGAGAACCCATCCTGCTGGAAAGGGATCTAGAAGTATTAGGCTTGATTAGTGAGGAATATTATACTTATCTAAGGGGGGAGCAATCCAAGAAGAATATGTGTTATTATTTGAATTTGTACCAGGTTTAACAGCATTAGCACCTAACATATGGGCAAAGTAGTGGTGAATGTAGCAGGCTAGGACAACTAAGCCAGACGGAGCCACATAGAGTAATTGTGGCACATGGAGGTGTAGCAGGGATACTGTGGAAATGGATTTGTTCCTGAGGACTAATGAGACATCTTCAGAAATTTGGAGACATTCTTATTAGGGTTTGTGAGCTGTGGGTATTTTGCTAGAAATATTGTATGAACAGTTCCCCTTGCTAGAACCAAGGGGAAATTTGTAATGTCTTATTGTGAGCTTTTTAATATATCTTCATCTAAATAAAATACTTTTGTTTGTGAGTATATGACATACTTATATCTCAAAAATATGAAAATAATATTAAGTGTCATTTACATAAAAATAAAAATAGTACTCAATTCCATTGTTCATTCCATAGAACAAGTGATTTCATGTTTGATTTATCCACAACAGGATCATGCATTTGGGTTTTCAAATAATGTTAGGACATAATGATAAAACTATAAGTGAATGTGGTAGAGAATGGGAAGGTAGTATAAATTATGAAATTATTCAAGTCTGCTTCTTATCATAAAGATAAAGGAAGAATAAAGAAGACAATTGTCAAAATAATTTGTTAATTCTTTGTAAATTTGTTAATTCTTTGTAATTTCAAATAGAAGCATATTTGAAACAATTATATTTAGGAACTACTCTATCACTGCACAGATTTTGTCAATGCTAGATTCACTTCTAAATAAACTCTCATATAAATATTATGGACTTCCATTAATGAGGAAACATATCTGATATGAAGTCACTGGACAACAGAACAGGACCCTAATAGCTGAACAAAAGGCAACAAATGAGCTCAGTACCCCTTTCACTCTGGCAATCTGCCTGGGAGCATTTTTCACACCATGGCTTAGGAAGGTCAAACTCAAGTAGTCAGATGTGGTCTTGCTGAGCTGAAGAGGCAGAGATAATGTGCAATATTGCTGAAGTAGTTAGAATATGTGTGACAGACCATGTAAGAAAAGAGAGAACATCATTGGGAGGCATGTCCAGAAGTTTTCCTATGAGTTCTCCTTGAGTCCTTGGCAGTGTCTATCTGTGCATGCCAAGAGCAAGGCCCCAAAGGCCTAGCAGAGAATACTTAATATAGGGGTTAGAAAGATTATCAAAAGTATCAAGATTTTGCTGTACTGGGATATGGCAGTTTCTCCTAACCCAGAGCAGAAATGCTGCTCAGCCCTTTAGGGTTTCTCATTGAGAATCCAGAAAGCTCAAATATTAAAGACCAAACTCTAGAGTACGAACCATTCCCTAGCACTCAGGAGATAGAAATAAAGCATCCCTGACAAAGCACTAAACCAAGTCTGGGAAAATCAAGATGATCTTGTTATTTTAAATGCCTGCCATTACAAAATTTAATATCCTTTCAAGTAAGGAAACATAATCTAGACTCCCTCAAATCTATCACTCAGGATGTCAAACAGAAAATAGATTACAAGGTATACAAAGAATCAGGAAAATGTGATCCATGTGCAATAGTTAATGTAAGTAATATGTCACCAAGTCACTGTTCTTTGTTCACATTTTGTATCTATAATGCTCATTTAAAGAATATTGACAAGTGGCCTCAAAAAGTTACCCACATCAAAATATGTATCATGAAAAAATTAAGGAGTAATATAAGCAAATCTCAGCTTCTCCATGTTTAAAATTAAGGAACTCATCTAGGTTATCTCTAAGATTTTTTTACTCTTATGATTTTTGAGTCTGTGGAAAAATCGACCATTCTGGCAGTCTTGCCCAGCCTTGTGGACTCAGTTCCATTAATGATTCTGGACCTGCAGATAAGAGTAAATGTATATAAAATACAGGGGGAGAGTTGGAGGAGTGTGTATGTGAGGTTGGTTGGGGTTGAGAGAAGTGAATGTATTTATCTGTGGGAATTAGTAATATTTACAAAAACTTTTCAACATAACAAAGTCAACTTATTTCCAAATAGCAATGCCCATAGGCTTATGACCTCCTAAATAGAAGACTTATTTCAAACACATATACTTTAAGGTCAGAAAACTTTAATAACACCTGGACAGACTCAATTCTAACAATTTAAGGGGAAGTTTACACATGATATTTTCTAAAGTTTTGAAATATTCCAAAAGATTTTATCCTTAAAATTCAGTTTAAACAAGCAAACAAACAAAAACTTCATTCTATTTAACCCTCAGCGACTGGATTGCTGACTCATTTTCCCCACACCTCCAAATTCTTCCAACTGATTTAGAAACTAAAAAGCAGAAACACATGGGATTCTGACTGCCATGCTTATCTTTCCATGTGTAGACCCCCTATCCCCTTTGGTCTCATGATGTTCCATCTCTGTAACAGAAGTGACTCACTCATTGCCTGAGCTCTACTTTGTTCTCTGGTTCACAAAGTTATCTGCACAGAGAACAGAAGATGCTGAAATCATACTTCAACTCTAAGTCTTACCATTGTCTTCAGTTCTAGCTTCCTGCAATAAGTTAATCTGTCCCTTAGCTTTCAGTCTCCTGTGGTTGGAAAGATGCTACCTTCAATGTGTTCTCAGCATATATCAAGGAATTTCATTAGTATGAAAGAGATGGGTTTTGTTTGTTTTTAGAGTCCCAGAAATCCCTGAGGCTCTGTTCATTTTTTTTGAAAAAGATGTTTTTAATAAATTTTAATTTAATGACTGTTTAAGACAAAAACTACAATTAAAACCAAAAGGAGATTTTTAAAAAGATGCCCTTTCACAGAAATGAATATGTGCTCCTCTCATAAACACACTCTACAGAAAATATGTAGCAAACAAATAAATAAAATACCAAAATACATTTAATAGATTTTATTTTCTTCCCCAACATATACTTAAAATATATGCTTTATCACAAGTATTCTAAAATAAGCTCAGAACATTATCATCTATAATAAATTTATATGACATCATACTTCATGAATATTTATCAACTCAAACTTGTCACAAAACATTTATCAAGTACTTATTGGCAACTCAGAATGTTAATTATTCTTGTAAATAAGAAAAAGCATTTTTTTGTGAGTTTAAGTTTCTTTCATGAAGCTATGTACCTAAGACATAATACATGAGCACTTCCAAGGCATCAAGTAGTCAAGCTCTGGTTGGTGGTACCAGCTGTGTGAGAGATATTTCTGGTGAAGTAGAGAGAGCAGAAGCATATTCTTGACCTTTCACTGGCAGCCATGATTTTGTTCTTGAAATTAATACTCAGCAATAACTTCAATTCCTGTAGTTCTGATGATTTGTAAGAAACAAATTCTTCTCATTATGTATTTTTCTACTAATATTTTCTGTTTCTTGCAATGTGCTCTAATACAATTAGGGATTATGATAATTTTAGCATATGAAAAATGAAAGGTTGCAACATATTTAACTTTATTGAGTGGTATAGAGGTATGGAAGATCTACTGGTGAACATGTGGGAAAATTGACAGCTTATTTCTAGACTCTTTCCTTGTCATTTTAATCAGTATCAACTCATTTTATCAGGAAATTGATAACCAGGGAAATAGTTTTACGCTGGTTTATCAAGTACTACTCTATGTACACACATGAGGAAATTCTTATCAATTCTTGTGAGACAACTAGGATACCTATTAAATGTCAAGATTGCTTTTTTGCCCTTGGAAAGGTAAGCACAGCGAAAACATTTGACTGCAATAGTAATATTCTGGGATCACTCATTGAGACCGTTAAATGGCAACAGAGAAAAATGAATATTTTGGGGTATTGCAGAGCAACTGTTTAGATTTTTTAAAATGGTACGTTATAACCAAACCCTTTCTTGAAATGTCACCAATGATCACCCATCACTTTAAATTTGTTTTCTCATTGTTGTGAACTTGTTATCCTCACCCAGCTGTACTGACAGATGGTTGGTGACTTCCTTATTATTATACCTTGAGTTACTGCCAAGTATAACTCCAAGGGATTTGGTGTATTCATAAATACCACTGTGATGTACTAGCATTAATGTAGCATTAGTGAGGTTTTTGAGTCTTTAGTGCATAGTATATTGAGCTTAATATCCTTATCGATGTACTTGTAAAATATAGTTTAGATTATGTAGCCATTATGTCAGCAGGCAACTGACTAAATTGTAATCAGAAAGCAATAAACAGGGGTCAGTCTGGAGGCAGGGGATATAACAACTGGTGTCCTATAGGATTAATCTTAAATTCAGAGTTTTATGTTTTCATCACTGTCTAGAATGATGGACTGGAAAGTACAATATTTCTGTCTTTAGATCTTGCCACATTAAGGAGGCTAGGTTTCACCTTGAATAAGGTAATTAGAATTCAGCGTCCATTATAAATAGAAGAAAAAAGGTATGACTAACAAAGTGAAGGCCAATATAATAACACTTGCGGGGAAGAAACAATTTACCAAATTCAAGAAGGACAATTGTTGGTTCTGTGATATTATAAAAGAAAAGAAACACATCATGAGTACAGTGAAAAGTCTATTATGGTTATTAAAGACACAAAAATTCTGAATAAAGCTGATAATACACTTGAAAATAAAATTAGGCTTATTATTGAGTCTATTCTTTACAGAAGTCTTCTTTTGACCAGAAAACATATTAAAATAAGGTTATTTTAAAGGATTAAAATGCAGATTTAAACAAAGAACAAATGAAATAGAGAAGGCACACTGAACACATATGGCTATCTCCCCCTTCCATTTTAAAGCTCTAAAAATTTAGGAGTGATATATATTTTAACTATATATTAGATTATTACCTTATATATTATATAAATATAATATATAATACATCCCTACTTGAATGAAAAACTATGGTTATTCCATGAAAGATGGCAATTGGAGGAAATCATGCTTAAGAAGAAATTGGAACCTAAAATGTTCATGGACATGGACTGAAGATTTTTTTAAAAAGTCATAATTCCAGAGGCACACAGGTAGGTGACAGACACTGATGGCCAAAGGGAACATTTACAGGAACTTGTTGAGATAACATATTTACTTACCACTTTACTTATTTTTACTTATCATATCTGTCTACCTGAGTGACGCATAGAAAACAGCTCGTTCTTTTCTCCAGGTAGGACTATGAATGTGGTAGCTGAATCATAGAAAAAATAACCAAATGGCTGTATCTGAGGAGGGAGGAATGAAGAGCAACACGAAACTAGGCAAGTGCCGAACACCAGTTCAAATGCCACCTCATAAGAGATACCATCCTTGAACACCCAATCTAATATAAACTACCACCTATAATTGTCTACTATATTACATAATTTTAATTTCATCTTAGCACTTATCAGTAGCTGAAATCAATTTATTTACACCAGAAACGCACACACTCACACACACATACACACTGGTTTTTTTTGGTTTGTTTTTTTGCACGGTACGCGGGCCTCTCACTGTTGTGGCCTCTCCCGTTGTGGAGCACAGGCTCCGGACGCACAGGCTCAGCGGCCATGGCTCACGGGCCTAGCCGCTCCGCGGCATGTGGGATCTTCCCGGACCGGGGCATGAACCCGTGTCCCCTGCATCGGCAGGCGGACTCTCAACCACTGGGCCACCAGGGAAGCCCCATGTATATATTTCTAAAGGATATTTTAAGTGAACTGGGTAATTCACTATTCAGAAAAAGCATACTGAAAGGGCTTTTACTACTTGAATAATCTATTTGTAAAATGAAAATACATTCCATAAATAAACACATATTGTGCTTAAACTTTTACATATAAATATATTTAAATGTGTTTATGCACATAATAGCATTTTAAAACAATTAAAAAAATTTTTTTTTCTTTTTGTTTGCAGAAAGCAAACTGTGTACTACCACCAATACCCTGACTTTAGAAAATAACAAAGTTGGGCTTACCTGGTGGCGCAGTGGTTGAGAGTCCGCCTGCCGATGCAGGGGACATGGGTTCGTGCCCCGGTCCGGGAAGATCCCACATGCCGCGGAGCGGCTGGGCCCATGAGCCATGGCCGCTGAGCCTGCGCGTCCGGAGCCTGTGCTCCGCAACGGGAGAGGCCACAACAGTGAGAAGCCTTCGTACTGCCAATAAAAGAAAATAACAAAGTTGTTGTTGTAGTTAATAACTGAAAGTGTCAGTCTTCTTCTTAAGCTCTTGGAATCTCTAAAGTCTATGTCTTGATCACTATCTATCTCTCTGTATATATATATGTATATATCCCTTCTCAAAGGCAGACTGCTTTCAAATGTATTAAAAGTTAGATACCTTTCTCTGAAAGAGACATAATACTTACTAGGACTAATAGAGAATTGAATTGAAAGGAATAAATTGTCAGGAACTTTGAGGGGGTTTCTTCAGTTCAGCTGTCCATTCTTCTATTACTCTAAAATGTCTTGCTGAAAAGATGTGCACTTATATAACTATTTGTGAAAGTTGTTGGGGGCTTTGGATTATAGGAAAGTTCTGGGTGAGACTGTAGCTGACCTGTTTAGTTTATTCCTACTCCAGGAAAAATCTACATAGATTTGTCTTTCTAAATATTAGAGAAGAACACAAAACTTCTAAATGCCTTCACAGGTGAAAGAGGGACTACCAAACACCCCTACCATTATGTCTAGCCAATATAGAATTGTCTTGAAATTCAGCACAATAATATTACATGATTTAAAAGGTAGTGATTCTAGGAAGAATGGCTTTTTTGCTTTCTTCCTATTTTAAAACATAGAGTAACCAATCTTCCCTCTCTATTATCTCTGAATCCAAATGTATAATCTGAATGCATTATATTTATCATCATTCAATTAACCATCTCTTGAAATGCACATGAAAAGCTCCATAGAAGCACAGAGGACAAAACCATCACTTTGACCTATGTTCTGAGATAATTAGTTTAAAAAATTGAGGAATATATGGTTACATCTTTTATCCTACCCCTGTACTCTGTTTAGATCTTTACCCAGCTTTACCTGGGTAAAGATTAAATTTTAATTTAATTAAAATTCTTTCCTTATATATATATTTCGCCTCCTAGACCATGAGCTCCTTCATTTTGAAAACAGTGTCTTACTCATCTTTGAAAGTATGCCATATGTATCAGGCATTGTGTGAGCCCTGGAGATAGAATGATGAGAGGAGCCTCACTTCAAGAAAATAACCCTGGAGAGAGAACGTTTTACCAAAAAAGTCCTGATCATTACTATATTCTGATTTCAAGCGTAATTTAAAAATAAACTTTGGATTGATTTTCCTTTTTTAATGCATATGAAGAATTGATACTCAGTACTGGGGGAAAACAATACAATAAATACAGAGTCTACGTAAATTTCATCTTTACTGTAGCAATCAATTCTGAATTACTTATGTGAATGTTCAACATGTGTGTGCCATTTAAAATTTTTATTTATAAATTTGATTCCAGAGATATGACCTATTTTATTTCAAACATATATGAATTCAACATCAGAGCTTACTCTAAATCTGATTCTTCAAATCTTTAAACTATTTTCAGATAGTCCCATATAAAGTCTTTTTAACTGTGGATATAACAAGTAGTGTGGGAAATATTGCCATGATTTCATGTCACCTCAGAAACGCCTTCTATCAGCTCTCAAGTCTGAGTGACACTAAACATTAGTCTTCTGGTAGTAAGAGTTATAGGCATGTCACTCACAAAAAGGGAAAACAGTTTTATGCAGAAGGTCTAAGATTTATAAACAAACTTTTTCACTTTATACTTGGGTATCTTCATTCACGAAAGTAATTAGGATTAATTAACTTGTATTACAAACAAAAACATAAACTTACCTATTTTCTCAAATGCAAAGACTGAGTTTTATTCTTAAAAATTAAAAATACAACAGAAACTAACACAGTATTGTGAAGCAATTATACTTCAATAAAGATCTATTTAAAGAAAAGCAAAAACAAAAGCAAACAAAAAACAACAGAACAAAAAAATATGTGGGAGTAAGCTATTGCATAAATACTTAAATTTGAGAAGATTTCATCCACATTTTTAACTAAAAAATAGCATTTTCTTCAATAAATTCTGTAAATAAAATGTAGAGTTCCCTGTGCTATACAGTAGGTTCTTATTAGTTATATATTTTATATATAAGTCCCTTAGTCCACCCCACGTCTAAGACATATTTACCTTCTTTCTCACTGTGTTTGGATTTTTCTGTTTTCCTTTATGAACAGAATTCAATATGGTGCTGCTTACAAGGCCATTATGCACAAAATTCAATATAGTGCTGTTTACAAGGCCATTATGCCAATTCCTAATAACCTGATATTACAATAAATTTATAGTTCTTACTCTTGTCTTACTCTCAAATTTGCTTTTAGAACAACTTGTTCAAATAACAGAAGATTGAGAATATTAACTCAATGTATCTGGGTATTCTATAGACATAAACCTCTTTTAATGTCTCCACGTTTCCATACAACGAAACTGTTCTTATATTTAACAGTAGCTACTACGGAATAAATACATGCTGTATAATTTCAACATTCAAACACTCCAAACACTCCAATATCTGGAATCTCTTCAAATAATTGCTCACAGGTCGTGCAGTATATCCTACTGACTTACTCAAATGTCTTTTTTTCTACAAATTAATATATTTTGAGGGCCAGAAGGAATGATGTGTAATCTGCAGTCTATAATTTTATAACAGAGACCACTTGTCAGGTACAACACACACAGAATAAACTGACGTGTGTAAATGTTTTAAAATTAATTTAAAATATATGCAGTGCTAACTTTTCATGATTTTAAAACAAATGATGTGAGTTGATTTATTTTTTAAATTAATTTTTATTGGAGTATAGTTGATTTACAATGTTACGTTAGTTTCTGCTCTACAGCAAAATGAATCCATTATACATATACATATATTCACTGTTTTTTAGACTCTATTCCCATATAGGTCATTACGGAGTATTGAGTATACAGTAGGCTCTTATTAGTTATCTATTTTATATATAGTAGTATGTATATGTCAATCCCAATCCCCCAATTTATCCCTCCCCCTGCCTTGGTAACCATAAGTTTGCTTTCTACATCTGTGACTCTGTATCTATTTTGTAAATAGGTTCATTTGTACCACTTTTGAGATTCCATAAGCAGTATCATATGATATTTGTCTTTCTCTTTCTGAGTTACTTCACTCAGTATGACAATCTCTAGGTCCATCCATGCAGGCAAATGGCATTATTTCATTCTTTTTTATGGCTGAGTAATATTCCATTGTATATATGTATATATATATATACACCACTTTTCTTTATCCATTCCTCCATCAGTATACATTTAGGTTTCTTCCATGTCCTGACTATTGTAAATAGTGCTGCAATGAACATTGTGGTACATGACTCTTTTTGAATTATGGTTTTCTCAGGGTATATGCCCAGTAGTGGGATTGCTGGGTCATATGGTAGCTCTATTTTTAGTTTTTTAAGGAACCTCCATACTGTTCTCCAGAGTGGCTATACCAATTTACATTCCCACCAACAGTGTAAGAGGGTTTTATTTTCTCCACACCCTCTCCAGCATTTATTGTTTGTAGATTTTTTTTTTTTTTTTTTTTTTTTTGCCGTATGCGGGCCTCTCACTGTTGTGGCCTCTCCCGTTGCGGAGCACAGGCTCCGGACGCGCAGGCTCAGCGGCCATGGCTCACGGGCCCATCCACTCCATGGCATGTGGGATCTTCCCGGACTGGGGCATGAACCTGTGTCCCCTGCATCGGCAGGTGGACTCTCAACCACTGTGCCACCAGGGAAGCTGTTTGTCGATTTTTTGATGGTGGCCATTCTGACTGGTGTGAGGTGATACCTCATTGTAGTTTTGATTTGCATTTCTCTAATAATTAGTGAAGTTGAGCATCTTCTCATCTGTCTCCTGTCCATCTGTATGTCTTTGGAGCAATGCCCATTTAGATCTTCCATCCATTTTTTGATTGGGTTGTTTGTTTTTTTGATATTGAGCTGCATGAGCTGTTTGTATATTTTGGAGATTAATCCCTTGTCGGTCACTTCATTTGCAAATATTTTCTACCATTCTGTGGGTTGTCTTTTTGTTTTGTTCACAGTTTCCTTTGCTATGCAAAAGATTTTAAGTTTCATTAGGTCCCATTTGTTTATTTTTGTTTTTATTTCCATTTAGGAAGTGAAACAAAAAAGAGCTTGCTGCGATTTGTCAGAGAGTGTTCTATGTTTTCCTCTAAGAGTTTAATAGTGTCCAGTCTTACGCTTAGGTCTTTAATCCATTTTGAGTTTATTTTTATGTATCATGTTAGAGGATGTTCTAATTTCATTCTTTTACATGTAGCTGTCCAGTTTTCCCAGTACCACTTATTGAAGAGACTGTCTTTTCTCCATTGTATATTCTTGCCTACTTTGTCATAGATTAGGTGACCACAGGTGTGTGGGTTTATCTCTGGACATTCTATCCTGATCCATTGATCAATATTTCTGTTTTTGTGCCAGTAACATACTGTTTTGATTACTGTAGTTTTTTAGTATATTCTGTAGTCTAGTTGATTTAGAGCATACATGTAATAGTTGGTATCTTTATAGTCTTTCTTTAATAGGAAAGCCTTCTGGAAACATTGTAGAATGTCATTAATCCTTACTTATTAAAAAGGTTTGAGATTTAGATTTATTTATAATTAGCTAATGTAAACCTTAAATATAAATAAATTGAGATTAAAGTTGTTTTATCAAGTGATTCCAAACAGTGAATTATAAATGTAACACAAAATATTTTTTAGTTTAGTTTCACAAAATTGGCTTTAAACCATTTTTAAAAATCAACCTAACATGTTTACATGGGCTTTTTCCTGGGTCTGATAACAAGTTACAACTTCCAGTGATGTTGTTTTGTGTCATTACTTGCTTAAGACTCGGCTCATTCTCCTTTCTAACCTCAGGCTCCCGGGTGATTCAATTGTTTGCATTATTATCTTTTATTATTATGCAGAGCAAATTAATTCCATTTCTATTCCACATCCTGGGTTCTATATGTGCATTATGAAATCCTAATTTGATTGTTACAGCTATTCAAAAAAATATATGCACATAATATACAGTCATAACAGACTTCCATACTATAAAAGAAGAAATTAGCAGTGACTGACAATGACTTTAAAATTTCAGTTATTTTTTTCCATTCTAGTATCAGCAGAGGGAGCATTATGGAGATTTAGTTTTACACTTAAATATATATGCCACCCTTCAGAAAAGCAGAACTAGCTATAGTCCAACTGGCTTTAATTTATTTTGACACACACACACACACACACACACAGAATCAAACTGAAGAAACACAGTGTGTACTGGATTGAACGAAACATTTGAATGGAGTGAAAGATAAAATAATTCAATGTAATCTAGTGAAAATATAGCTCTCAATCTACAGACGGTTTGAAATTACCATTTACTTTTCTGAATTTCAGGTTCCTCATCTCACAAATGTAAGTAACACCTGCCTTGTATAATAAGTACTTAGCAGAGTTCCTGGAGTACAGCAACAGTCACCACAATGTAGCTATTGTATTACAGAATTTAGAATTAAAAGAGACCTTAAACCTCATCAGATATAAACCCATCTTTATATATATAAGGACATAGACCAAGATGTATTCATTTGATCAAAAACACTTATGAGAAGAATGAAGGGGAAGAGTATTCCAGACATTAAGAACTGAAAGTGGAAAAACCCTGGGTGAAGACAAAGCATAACACACTGAGAAAATGCATGCAGTTGAGATGGCTGTATTGTGATTGTGACACCACTGCACATAATCACTTCTGAGGCAAATGCACAACTAGAATGAATAAACCCAAAAACCACTCTGATTATCTGAACTCATTTAAACAATTCATTTATTTTCTCCTTTGAAACTAAACTAATCTCTAGTGAGGGAATTGAGAATTTGATGGTTTAAAAGGAAAGGGTAGTGACAGCTTAATAGGGAGACATTTCAGGAAAAGGTAGCCTTCAGTGGGATTCTGAATAGCTGATGGAATAAGTAGAAGAGGAACAGTCAGATACAGCCAAAGACAAAATATTTTGTTTTCTTAAAGTCTTACCTAAGTTTAATACTCAGGATTTGATTTTGACTCAAAAATATAATTTATAGTTCAGTAAATTGATTGTTTTTCTGTTCACCAAAATCTTTGTTGATTGAAAGTGGTCTTTCATTCAACTTGTTTTGTTATTCTGGAATCAGAGAATTTTTAAGAGAATTTTTAAGCACCTGTTGCAAATCTGACACTTGCAAGCATTAATAATTTAACAGTAGACACTCAAGAAATAACTTAAGGACTTCCCTCATGGCACAGTGGTTGAGAATCTGCCTGCTAATGCAGGGGACACGGGTTCGAGCCCTGGTCTGGGAGGATCCCACATGCCGCGGAGCAACTAGGCCCGTGAGCCACAGCTACTGAGTCTATGCGTCTGGAGCCTATGCTCCGCAACAAGAGAGGCCGCAATAGTGAGAGACCCGCTCACCGCGATGAAGAGTGGCCCCCGCTTGCCACAACTAGAGAAAGCCCTAGCACACAAACGAAGATGCAACACAGCAAAAATAAATAAATTAATTAATAAACTCCTACCCCCAACATCTACTTAAAAAGAACTTAAAATCAAGATAAGAAACTAAGCTATAATACAAGGTAACAGGAAGTCAGGTGGTAGATTGATTGGTATTGTTTCACGATCTATAAGCATTCAGAAAAGGTAGATCACAGGGACTGATAATTTCAGGAACTACTCATAGGGAGGAAGAAATTAAGGTCCCAATAAAAAGTGTAGAATTTAGATTGATGTATGGAAGAGGGCAGGGCTTTTCAGGAAGAGAAGTACTATAAGGTCAACACAGAGAAAGAAACACGAGTATAATATATGTCTTTTGTATAGAAATTGTTTTTAAATTTGTTTGCTTTGTTCAATTCCTTTCCACGATCTTCACTTCTAAGCCAAATTAATATTTTCCTTAGTTATTTGCTCTCTCTCTTTCTCTGTTTTTGGGTTAAGGACAGGTTATGATTTCAATTATCTGTAAAATATCTCATTGTTTTGTAGGAAGAATAAGTAGATTATAAGTAAACAAATAAATGTGCAAGTCATGTAAAAATAAAAAGTATATGGATACTCCTACATAAAAACTATATGAAAAAATCTAGAATGAAAAATTGCAAGATAATTAAAGAAGGTAAAACAATTAGTTCCTTTATTCATTTTCATGATGGTGTTTTGTTAGTACAAAAAGATGATAAATGGACCTTGACACGGATATTACAGAGAAGGAAGGGGGGAAGATGTACAGATATAAAGATAAGGAGGATTAATTTAGGTAGACATCCTGTCTGTTTGGGTATTTTCCATACTTTAAAGTAATATTTATTTTCCTTATTTTAAAATAATACAAGTTTATTTTAAAATTTTGTTTATTATCAATTGGGGGAAAAAGTCTCACTCCTTCTATTCAAGAACAACCATTATAAACATGACATTGTAACTTTTTCCAGCTTTGTGTATTTATGTTTTGTTTTACTCTTTTCCATTAATTGGAATCTTACTGCATATGTGATTATCTTCTCCTTTTCATAAACTGTCATATCATAAGAACACTTCACTTTTATATAAAATCAATAAAAATATGAAATATTCCATTAGGTAGATGTGTCAACATTGTTATCATCACCACCATTTTGATTATCCTAATGGTATGTACTACTTGCCTAGTCATAGACCAAAGATTTTTACTTCAAAAGAAAACTTGCTTAATTCTCACAATAATAATGATTGCTATGAAACCACAGAGGAAATAGAGGTAAAGAAGTTAAGTAACTTCCTTAAATCATGAAATAATTGAAATAGGATTAAAAGAAAGGTGTGTTGGACCAACTTTGATTTACCTAATAGTATATGTCAGGCCCTTCACCAGGATTTTGTGTTAATTGTCTTCCCTATTTCTAATTTTATCTGTTTCTTAGTGAATTATATCACTTATATTTTCAACAAATGATATGAGTAAAATACATTCTATCAAACCTTCTAAAGCTTTGTAAAGCGTAAAATCTTTTGCAAGAACTCCAGCTTAAATCAACAGAAATTACTGAATGCAAAACTTTCCTCTCTGAATCTCTCTAGATATTTATTAATACCTTTTATTGAATATTTCAGAGAAGACTGTAATTTCCATTTGAGTGTTTTATACTTTGAATAATTTTAGGGATTTAAAAAGTTTACCCGTATAATTCAAATGCTTGAAAGTCTGTGAATGGGAGTCTTTTAATTGCCTGGAATAGAATTAAACATTTTGTTTTACATATTGTTTGTTGGTACCATATATCTCATGATCCTTTGTATTTCTGCAGTGTCAGATGTTACTTCTCCTTTTTCACGTCTAATTCTGTTGATTTGAGTCTTTTCCCTTTTTTTCTTGATGAGTCTGGCTAATGTTTTATCAATTTGTTTATCTTTTCAAAGAACCAGCTTTTAGTTTTATTGATCTTTGCTGTCATTTACTTCATTTCTTTTTCATTTATTTCTGATCTGATCTTTACGATTTCTTTCCTTCTACTAACTTTGGGGTTTTTATTTTCTTTCTCTAATTGCTTTAGGTGTAAGGTTAGGTTGTTTATTTGAGATTTTTCTTGTTTCTTGAGGTAGGATTGTATTGCTATAAACTTCCCTCTTAGAACTGCTTTTGCTGCATCCCATTGGTGTTTGGTCATTGCGTTTTCATTGTCATTTTTTTCTAGGTATTTTCTGATTTCCTGTTTGACTTCTTCAGTGATCTCTTAGTTATTTAGTAGCGTATTGTTAAGCCTCCATGTGTTTGTATTTTGTAAATTTTTCCCCTGTAATTGATATCTAGTCTCATAGTGTTGTGGCTGGAAAAGATACATGATACAATTTCAATTTTCTTAAATTTACCAAGGCTTGATTTGTGACCCAAGATATGATCTTTCTTAGAAAATGTTCCATGAGCACCTAAGAAGAAAGTGTATTCTGTTGTTTTGGGATGAAACTTCCTATAAATATCAATTAAGTCCATCTTGTTTAAAGTGTCATTTAAAGCTTGTGTTTCCTTATTTATTTTCATCATGGTTCATCTGTCCACTGGTGAATGTGGGGTGTTAACGTCCCCTACTATGATTGTGTTACTATTGATTTCCCCTTTTATTGCCTTATGTATTGCAGTGCTCCTACGTTGGATGCATAAATATTTACAATTGTTATATCTTCTTCTTGGGTTGGTCCCTTGATCATTATGTAGTGGCCTTCTTTGTCTCTTGCAATAGTCTTTATTTGAAAGTCTATTTTGTCTGATACGAGAATTGCTACTCCAGCTATCTTTTGATTTCCATTTGCATGGAATATCTTTTTCCACACCCTTACTTTCAGTCTGTATGTGTCCCTAGGTTTGAAGTGAGTCTCTTGTAGACAGCATATACACAGGTCTTGGTTTTGTATCCATTCAGCCAGTCTATGTCTTCTGGTTGGGGCATTTAATCCACTTACATTTAAGGTAATTAGGTACCTTAAATTAAGACTTTGTAATAGGCAATATTCCTATTATCATTTTCTTAATTGTTTTAGGTTTGTTATTGTAGGTCTTTTCCTTCTCTTGTGTTTCCTGCCTAGAGAAGTTCCTTTACAATTTGTTGTGAAGCTGGTTCAGTGGTGCTGAATTTTCTTAGCTTTTGCTTGTCTGTAAAGGTTTAATTTCTCCATCGAATCTGAATGAGATCCTTGCTGGGTAGTGTAATCTTGGTTGTAGGTTTTTCCTTTTCATTACTTTAAATATGTCCTTCCACTCCCATCTGGCTTGCAGAGTTTCTGCTGAAAGATCAGCTGTTAACCTTATGGGGATTCCCTTGTTTATTATTTGTTGGTTTTCCCTTGCTGCTTTTAATATTTTTTGTTTTTAATTTTTGATCATTTGATTAACATGTATCTTGGTGTGTTTCTCCTTGTATTTATACTGTATGGGACTCTCTGCTTTTTCTGGTTTTTATTGACTGTTTCCTTCCCCATATTAGGTAAATTTTCAACTATAATCCTTCAAATACTTTCTCAGACACTTTTTTTTCTCTTCTTCTTCTGGGACCCCTATAATTTGAATGTTGTTGCATCTAATGTTGTCCCAGAGGTCTCTGAAACTGTTCTCAATTCTTTTCATTCTTTTTTCTTTATTCTGCTCTGTGGTAGTTATTTCCACTATTTTATCTTGCAAGTCACTTAACCATTCTTCTTCCTCAGTTATTCTGCTATTGATTCCTTCTAGAGAATTCTTAATTTCATTTATTGTGTTGTTCACCATTGTTTGTTTGCTCTTTAGTTCTTCTAGGTCTTTTTAAACGTTTCTTGTATTTCCCCCATTCTATTTCCAAGATTTTGGATTATTTTTACTATCAATTATTCTGAATTCTTTTTCAGGTAGACTGCCTATTTCCTCATAATTTGTTTGGACTTGCTCTTTCATCTGTTGCATATTTCTCTGTCTTCTCATTTTGCTTAACTTACTGTGTTTGGGTTCTCCTTTTTGCAGGCTGCAGGTTCGTAGTTCCTGTTTTTTTTTGTATCTGCCCCCAGTGGGTAAGGTTGGTTCAGTGGGTTGTGTAGGCTTCCTGGTGGAGGGGACTGGTGCTTGTGTTCTGATGGATAAGGCTGGCTCTTTTCTTTCTGGTGGGCAGGACCATGTCCAGTGGTGTGTTTTGGGTGTCTGTGAACTTAGTATGATTTTAGGCAGCCTCTCTGCTAATGGGTAGGGTTGTGTTCCTGTCTTCTAGTTGTTTGGCATGGGGTGTCCAGCACTGGAGCTTGCTGGTCGTTGAGTGGAGCTAGGTCTTAGCATTGAGATGGAGATCTCTGGGAGATCTCTCTCCGATTGATATTACGTGGGTCCGGGAGGTTTCTGGTGGTCCAACGTCCTGAACTTGGCTCTCCCATCTCAAAGACTCAGGCCTGACACCCAGCCAGAGCAACAAGACCCTGTTAGCCACATGACTTACATGTAAATGGGTTAAATTCTCCAGTCCAAAGACACAGGATGGCCAGCCTTCTGTGCTGCACTCAGTCCTCCAGCCAGGCACTGTCCTCCTGGCCTCATCAATATGGAGAGCCTGCTTTAGATCCAGGTCCAGTTGCATTCCCTAGAGTCTAGAAAAAGTAGCCAATGCCCCCATTCTCCCTTATTCCCCCTGCAACTCGTCATGATCCTGGAGCCCACAATTTGTTTTAAGGACAGAACATTTTCATTACATTTTAGTAAAGAATCAGATGCAGAAATACAGTCAAGAAGGGTTTTTTTGCTTAACTTACTTGGAACCCAAACATCAAAGCGACTCACATAACCAAGCTGGTGCAAATGATTTTCAAAGCTTGATTTGGATATTTCGAGTATGTTGGCTATCCTCCGCGTGGTATAACATTGATTGTTCTCAATTACTGATTCGATTTGATCGCTATCAACTTCAACTGGTCTACCCACCATGGAGCATCATCCAGTGAGAAATCTCCAGCACAAAACTTTGCAAACCACTTTTGACATGTTCAATCAGTCACAGCACCTTCTCCATACACTGCACAAATCTTTTTTTGCGTCTCAGTTGCATTTTTACCTTTCTTGAAATAATAAAGTGTAATATGCCAAAATGTTGCTTTTTTCCTTCCATCTTCAATATTAAAATGGCTACATAAAGATTCACCAATTTTGATAAGTCTTTCTTTAAATGCATGCTATATGACAGCTGTCACATACAATCTAACAAAATTGTTTCGAATGAAGTTAAAGACAATTAAGTGCCATTCAAGCCATCTTATGGAAAAAAAACAAGGGAAACTTTTGGCCCACCCAATAATTCCTTCTCCTAAAAAAGTAAAAAATGAATTTAATTTAAAAAATTTTAATTAAAAATGAAGAAAGTTATTTTTTCATAATGTAATTATCCCTCTTATTATAATAATGGTGTTCTACAATTACAGATTCAAATAAGATGGAAAACATTGGTACATGTTACATCAATGCTTCAAATTCTTATACATTATAATTTTATAGACTTGAACAAAGTTTATTTTACAAACAGCAAAATGACATAAACACATTTTCCCTGTTAACTCTCCATTTTTATCCACCAATTTTTACTTCATTGTTTGTTCTACTCTGTTCTCTGATCTGTCAAAACAAGCATAGAAGTACATGGTACATAAAATGATACTAAAGATTTGAAACAATTAGTTAGCAATACACTAATGTGCTCTTAAATAATAATGTAATTCTGAAAATATCTCAGAAGATATACTATGATTTTCTTATGCATTTTCCAAGAAGCTAATTTACCCGTTTTTCATTTCTAATGTACTTATCACAAAATCAGCATAAAATACAATTGATATTGGCTAAATTTATGCAGAGTAATTTTTCATAAATAAAAGAACAAAATGTAAAAATATTTCTCCTAATATTAAAAAGTGAAATAAATTGAACTGAAGAAAATTACACTTTCTAGAAATAATGCAGAATAAAACCAAATAATGAATGAATGAATACAATAAAAAGCAACATTGTATGAACTTTACAAAAAGAGAAATATTTTAGATGAATTTAAAGCTAAAAGTTTTAGCATGCAGAATTTTTTTTTGAGTTTTACATATATTTATTTCATTCAATCCTAAGAACTACCCCAGGAGATAGGTATAATTATTATCCTCATTTTACAAATGAGAAAACAGAGGCACAGAATGTTTACGAATTAGCCCATTACTTATACATAATAAAAGTTTACAGTGAGTCAAGGAAATTAATTTAAAATTGCTATAACTTTTATAGGTTTTACTAATGATATATGGATTTGATATGCCATGGTCCACCATACTTGTTTTTTTTTTTAACATCTTTATTGGAGTATAATTGCCTTACAATGGTGTGTTAGTTTCTGCTTTATAACAAAGTGAATCTGTTATACATATACATACGTTCCCATATCTCTTCCCTCTTGCGTCTCCCTCCCTTCCACCCTCTCTCTACTACCCCTCTAGGTGGTCACAAAGCACCAAGCTGATCTCCCTGTGCTATGTGGCTGCTTCCCACTAGCTATCTATTTTACGTTTGGTAGTGTATATATATCCATGCCACTCTCTCACTTTGTCACAGCTTACCCTTCCCCCTGCCCATATCCTCAAGTCCATTCTCTAGTAGGTCTGTGTCTTTATTCCCATCTTGCCCCTAGGTTCTTCATGACCATTTTTATCATTTTTTCTTAGATTCCATATATATGTGTTAGCATACGGTATTTGTTTTCTCTTTCTGACTTACTTCACTCTGTAGCATGCAGAATTTTGACATGGTAGAAATGATAGTAACAAATACTAAATTGGCAGTTGCAGAAAATAGAGTTAATAACATTTTCTATGGCCAAATGATAAAAGATGAGTAAAATCACTGAACATTTTATTCCAAATAATTTGATCTAGATGAAAACACACTGTCAATATGTCATGACAATTTTAATAAACAGAAAGTATTTAACTGCATGTTGTAATACTTATCAAAAGTAAATTGGCTTAATGGAATTTCACTGAAAAATACTTTATGAAAATTCAACAATAAAAATCATATAAGTGTTTGCATTTATGTGCAAAAGGTAAAGATTTAGATAAGGTGCCAGTATTACAGATAGCTCATTCTACTCATTCTTGCTAAGACTATTAAGGCATGTAACAGATTCCTCCAGAATATTTATTAGCCGGTTTTAATGCATTTTTTTAGGAAATATATTTTATGTTAGAAGTCACAGAAGTCAGGTAAAATTAATTATAGAATCATAATTACAATTTAGATATTTCTTTTTAAAGAAAAGAAAAAAAGAAAACTGTTGCAAGTAAAGACTTTGGCTAGAAGGTAAATTAATGCACAGAATCCTCAAGAACATTGGAATTTTCCATAGATATCAGCTTGTCAGAAGAATGGAAAGAAGATCAGATCCTCTGAATTCCAGGCAGAATTATGAGAGATGATATTTAAAAAATAATGTTATTTAAATATCATAACTCTATGAGAATTTTACACACTGTATGATTTTTAAAAAATAAATTTATTTATTTTATTTATTTATTTTTGGCTGTGTTGGGTCTTCATTTCTGTGCACAGGCTTTCTCTAGTTCCGGTGAGCCGGGGCTACTCTTTGTTGTAGTGCGTGGGCTTCTCATTGCAGTGGCTTCTCTTGTTGTGGAGCATGGGCTCCAGGCACGCGGGCTTCAGTAGTTGCAGCACACGAGCTCAGTAGTTGTGGCTCACGGGCTCCAGAGCACAGGCTCAGTAGTTGTGGCAAACAGGCTTAGTTGCTCTGCGGCATGTGGTATCTTCCTGGACCAGGGATTGAACCCATGTCTCCTGCATTGGCAGGTGGATTCTCAACCCCTGCGCCACCAGAGAGGCCTGACACTGTATGATTAAAATACTACATTATAACCTTTACATAATAGTTTAATAAAATCATCTTCTTAGGAAATTTGTAACTTAATTTCCCAAAAGCACGGTTTTGTGTAATTTGAATATAAATAAAAGAAAATAAAATATGAAAGAATAATAGAAAATATAAATAGGAGTTAGAAGCATAATAAATTAATCAAATATGATTAGTCTTAAAATAGAGCATGACAATGATATTGTCTGTCTTTCTAGGTAGGTTTAAGCCCAAAAATATAATTTTTTTTTTTTTTTTTTTTTTTTGCGGTACACGTGCCTCTCACTGTTTTGGCCTCTCCTGTTGCGGAGCACAGGCTCCAGACGCGCAGGCTCAGCGACCATGGCTCACGGCCCAGCCACTCCATGGCATGTGGGATCTTCCCGGACCAGGGCACGAACCCGTGTCCCCTGCATCGGCAGGTGGACTCTCAACCACTGCGCCACCAGGGAAGCCCCCCAAAATATAATATTTGATATATTTTCATTTTTTAAATTAGGTAAAAGGACTTGATTTACTTTTGTGAGTTTAAAATCTGAGTATTAACATCAAAGTTAAATGATATAAATCTTTAGTTTTAATCATAGAATAGATAAATGAAGAAAATATTAAATATTTCAAAGTATTTCTACAAAATAATGTGAAGACTATTATATTAAAAATATTAACATTTGTTTGATGCTCTGGATAGCATTGGAAATTCCATAACTGGCATTCTAGTAATTACCTATTGTAACGTTCTACATCAAATTCTGGAGATTGAGCTTTTACATTGTTTACAGCCAGAAAGAAAGACATTTTAATATTTTCTCCTCATATTTTCCATTTTTACTTTCCATTTTATTTTACTTTTTTTTATTAACACAAATGGACAAAATACTATAATACATGGTTATACTGTTATTTATTCATAGCCAAATCTGTTGAGAGACCGATTTTTCTCTTTGCAATTATGTCAACATGTAAATTTCCCAAGAAATCTATAGTTCACTGTGCATACTAACATGGCTTAAACATTTTTAATAGAGGCAATATTTAGTTTTATTAATGTGACCTAGGAAATTTAATCCTTAAGTATTTGGACCTGCATCTACCTCAAGCTTCAGTCCCATTTGTCTGTTCCTATTTCCAGCCAATTCTCAAACTTGCCAAACTTCAAAACGTGAACTTTAGTTCACTGTTGTTCATTTCCTTTGGCACCAAAAACAGTTAAGGCCTTGCCTGCCCCTACTCTGTTAAAATAAATGTTGAAAAGGTCAACAGTGATCTCCACATTGCTAAATTCAATACCCAATTCCTGTCATTCATCGTACTTGACTTATTAACATTTGACAAAGGAGCTGCTTCAGATTCTTTCACTTGGCTTCTCTTCCTCCTCACTCTCCTTTTCTGGTTCTTCAGTTCTTTAAATTCCAAATTTTGGAATACCCAACATCTCAGTATTTCTACATTTTCTTCACAATTACACTCATGCCACAGGTGGTTTTATTCACTGACAACTTTAGAAATCAACTGTTCCCTAATGATTCACAAATACTTATATTTGGCCTAACTTCACCTCTGAACTCCAGACTCTTATGACCAACTTTGCCAATTGACAACTCTCCTTAGAGGTATAATAAGCATCTCAAATTTGTATGCACAAAATCATACTCCTAATTTTTCACGAACTCCTCATTTATTTTCCCCATGTAGATTTATTTCCTAAGACTGCCATAACAAGTTATCACAAACTTGGTGGCTAAAAATAACAGAAATTTATTCTCTCACAGTTCTGGAAGCTAGAAGTCTGAAATCAAGGTGTTGGCAGGATTAGTTCTTTTCAGAGGCTCCAAGGGTAAACCCACTCCATGTCTCTCCCCTAAGTTTCGTTGGTTGCCAGTGATCTTTTAGTCCTTTGGCTTGTAGATGCATCACTCTAATCTCTGCCTCCATCTTTACATTTCCTGCTTCTCTGTGTGTCTCTGTACTTTGTCTCTTATAAGGACATTGTCATTGGATTTAGAACTCACCATCATCTAGTATTATCTCATTTCAGTCCTTATCTTAAGAATCTGAAAAGACCTTTTTTCCAAATAAGTTCACATTTTTGAGCTTCTGGGTGGACATGAATTGGGGGGCAGGTCTGTTCAACAGACTATGCCCTCTTTTACCCATTTCATTAAATTATAATTTTATACTTTCAGTCGGAAAGGACAAAATCCTCAGAGTACTCATTCCTTCTTTTCTTTCTCTTGTATACACACGATTCATCAGATCACTTATAGCTTTTACCTTCAAATTACCTCCAGGATCTAACCACTATGTATTATTACTATCACTTAACACTCTGGTCCAAATTACCATCGTTTCAAACCTGAATTACTGCAACAGCCTCCTAAACTCCTTGTCTACCTTGCCCCTGTACTCTATGCTGAACACACTCAGATAAAAGTCAACGTCTTTAAAATGGCCTATAGGGCCATTACTTTTACCTCCCAAGCATTTCTTCTTTCTTTACTCACTTTAATGCAGGAATGGCAGTCTCCCCACAGGTCCTCCAACACAGCAAGCATCCTTCTCTCACATATTTTGTACTTATTGTTTCATCGTTTGAAAAAATATTCTCCATATGTTTCACATTGCTCACTCCTCCACTTTTTTCATGTTTCTGTTCAAATAGCACCTTCTCAAATATAATATCTCTAATCACTTTAAATACTACTCTTTTCTCAACTATCTCTTTATTATTCTGTTCTTCACAGCTCTTATGCTATTTGACACTATATATTTATTTGTTTGGGTGTTTACTGTCTTCTCACCCAGTAAAATGTTAAGCCTCTTAAGATTAAAGACTTTGTTTTATTCCTAGATCCAAATCTATCACATGGTAGGTACTCAAATAATATTTGTTGGATTAATAAATGAATTAATTAATCCATCTTAAGTTCTGTCTTTACATATATGACTTCATTTGCAAATCACTTAGGCCTGTCAGAAATCCAAGAAGATTATTTCTGGCAACAGCCTCTATACCATGTTCACTTCTCAAACAGTGAATACATTCCTGAAATAAATATTGACTTAGAAATATTCTTAATATTAAGAGATTAAAAAGGATAATAATTTTCAACTAGTACAATAGGTAACATTTTTCAGAGAGTAAAAAATGAATTGTTTGTAGTTCATTAATTTAAAATAGAATGTTTAATATTCTGTTTGATATCACTTTGCATTGTAATACACAACTTAATATATTTAATATATATTTTATTACTTGTCCAGTCCATAACATTTAAATAAAATGGAAAGAATGCTATGACTGCAATAAGTAGAAAAATAGTCAAGCTCCATTTACAGAGCAAAAGCCAAGGTGTTTGATGTGATGTCAAAGGCTGTTTAAATATATAATTCATCC
>NW_020837946.1:40982149-41002027 GCF_003676395.1 Aethalodelphis obliquidens
GGCATGTGGGATCTTCCCGGACCGGGGCACTAACCCGTGTCCCCTGCATTGGCAGGTGGACTTTCAACCACTACGCCACCAGGGAAGCCCCCTATCTGTTTTGATTAGTATAACTTCTGCTTTCTTGCCAAGAAATTCCTCCCTATACGTTAAAATATCCTGGAAGTTGCCATTACTTTCCTTCTCTTATGATGTTTTATGATTAAGAAATTTAATATTAATTAAATTATATAATATTTCTTAATTATATATATGTATAAGCAATATGCCATGTTTTATCTGAACAGCATGTTTTATGAAAAGTCCAGTGGTGCCTATTGCCACAGTTTATTAGAGGGCAGAAGAACTTAAATATAAAGATGTCATTCATCCCAAATTTCAAGCTGTGCTGAAGTTAAATTCCAAGGGAGAACAGATACAGGAGATTTGTGCCAGAACATTTCCCAATAGCAATATCAAAGAGAAATGAAGAATAATTTTCCTAATTGTAAATATGTGGGGAATATAAGGTAGGGAGGATTTAATTAATAGATTTGGAGTAAGGCCAGAACTGCAAGGTTAATACCTATGCTATTTCAAAGAGTGCCATGGGATCCTGAAATCCAAAGAGTGGTTAACAGGACTGGCAAGTTTTACTCTGGATTAATTCTAATGCAGTTTTAAGCATTTCTTTGCTGTAAGTATTTTATGTAAACTGTTTCATGTGTTTTGTAATTCTTTTTTTTTTTTTCTACCAACATTTTCTAAGCTCAGGTAATGAAATTTATTACTTAATATGATGTTTTATTTTTCAATGAATTTTTAATTGAAATTAATTTTTAATTTTGGAGTATAGTTGCTTTACAATGTTGTGTTAGTTTCTACTGTACAGCAAAGTGAATCAGCCTTACATATACATATATCCCCACTTTTTTGGATTTCCTTCCCATTTAGGTCACCACAGAGCACTGAGTAGAGTTCCCTGAGCTATACAGTAGGTTTTCATTAGTTATCTATTTTCTACATAGTATCAATAGTGTATATATGTCAATCCCAATCTCCCAATTCATCCCACCCCTCCTTTCCCCCTTGGTATCCATATGTTTATTCTCTACGTCTGTGTCTCTGCTTTGCAAATATGTTCATCTATACCATTTTCCAGATTCCATATATATGTGTTAATATATTTGTTTTTCTCTTTTTCTCTTTCTGACTTACTTCACTCTGTATGACAGTCTCTAGGTCCATCCACATCTCTACAAATGACCAAATTTCATTCCTCTTTATGGCTGAGTAATATTTCATTGCGTATATGTACCACATCTTCTTTATCCATTCCTCTGTTGATGGACATTTAGGTTGTTTCCATGTCCTGGTTATTGTAAATAGTGCTGCAATGAACATTAGGGTGCATATGTCTTTCTGAATTATGGTTTTCTCTGGGTATTTACCCAGTAGTGGGATTTCTGGTTCATATGGTAGTTCTATTTTTAGTTTTTTAATAAGCCCTTCATTTGTTTTAATACTTCTGATTTTTAATATAGCTATCACAGAATGTCATTAGTTAACTATCAATCCCCCACTATAAATAATATAATTCATTCATATTTAATATGATGCTCTTAAAAGAATATGAGCACATTAAAGAAATATAATAATAGCCTAGTATTTCATGAAAATGGTCTATCGTGTTTTTGGAAGAAAAGCTACTTGAGTTATTAAAAACAAAATTCTAAGATAACATGACAATTACTGTGACCAACTATTGCCAGAAAAATTTTGATCATTGTTAATGGCAAAGTCTGGTTCCAGATGTAATTTTTTATAAAAAGGTAATAATCTTCAGGACACAACGTATAGAAATGAGCAAAAAAGTGCTTAGGTATTATGATTAAATTTCACATCAAATATTGTAGTTTATATTTGAAAATATACTAGACTTTGGACAAGAGGAAGCAACAGATTTTTATTCCTGAGAGATGGAAACAAAGGAAACAAGCCCTCCGATTGCCCTGGCTTTATGCCTGAAGGTAATTTCAGAAATTCAAGGACAAGGAGCATGTATTCAAAAAGAGCCTGATAATCTCACAGAGTTTAAACAGATAATTGACATTTGGGGAGGCTAAAGTAGCTGGAAGTTATAAGGCAGAGTCCTAGCAAGGAAATACATAGAAAAAAGCCTCAGAGATATGCAGAGGATCTTTGCTTTATATTGAACTGCACAAGCATAAGGTGAAATTTCACACCTACACACACACACACATACACACACACACAAACACTATGGAAAGCTGTAAACTGAACCATTCCCAGATCTTACACAGGTTGGAGAGACTTTCAAGTTCTGACCAGCCAGGATGGAGAATCCTTGGGCAGCAAATGGGATATTTAAAAACAAACCTCAAGAAGGTACATTTCAGTATAAGCCTGAAATATACATGGAGTAACATCTATTTTAATCCTGTGTTAACAAAGTTTAAAAACAGGTCTCCAAGGAATAAAAATGATCTGCAAATAATGTAACTGCCTTAAAATTAAAACTTCAGATCTCCTTATATAATGGAAAACATAAAATTTGAACATTTAAAATTATAATATTTTCAGTGTTTGGTATTAAAGAAAAGTTTCTAGGGACTTCCCTGGTGGCACAGTGGTTAAGAATCTGCCTGTCAATGCAGGGGACACGGATTCAATCCCTGGTCCAGGAGGATACCACATGCTGCAGAGCAACTAAGCCCATGTGCCACAACTACTGAGCCTGCACTCTAGAGCCTGTGAGCCACAACTACCGAAGCCCGCATGCCTAGAGCCCATGCTCTGCAACAATAGTAGCCACCATAATGAGAAGCCCGCACACCGCAATGAAAAGTAGCCTCTGCTCGCTGCAACTAGAGAAAGCCTGCAAGCAGCAACGAAGATCCAATGCAGCCAGGAAAAAAAAAAAAAAAAAAGTTTCTAGACATGCCAAGAGGCAGAAATGTGTATATAGAAACTTCTAAGGAAACTACAAAATAAAACCTACCAGGATTAATTAGAAAGTTTAGTCAGTGAGTTAATCAGTAAAAAAGGTCACCGAACACAAGTTAAATACAAAATGTCAGTTACATTTCTATGTATTAGCAATAAACAATCAGAAATAGAGATTTTAAAGGTGTCTCATAATACCATTAAAAATCAAATTCAGAAGAATTTAACAAACGTGCAAGATTCAAACTTGAAAATTATAAAACATTGTTGAGGGAAATTAATAAAGATTTAAATAAATTTATCAAAAATCCATATTTTTAAGATGAAAATTCTCCCTGAATTGAAGTATAGATTCAATACAATCTCAGTCAAAATCACATTAGGGTCTAACGAAGACAATGATAAATGAATACTATATTTATGTAGGAATGCAAAAACATTAGTCAAAAACTCCTGACTTAAAAATATATTATGTGCTATAGTAATCAATACTGTTTGCTGGATTAAGGATAGAAATATAAATTGATTGAACAGAGTAGAGTCTGAAATAGACCTATAAAGTGAACTGATTTTTTACAAAAGCGCCCAGGCAATTTAAAGGCAAAAAGTTAGTATATTCAACAAATAGTGCTGAAATCCCCAGATATTCCAACAAAAACTCAAAATGAAACATAAATGGTAAAAACTAAAACTATTAACTTTGTAGAAGAAAACATAGGAATAATTCTTCATAACCATGAAGTAGGCAAAATAATAACAGAAAACCATAAAACAAAGTCCAAACCCTAAAAGAAGAAATGTAAAATTGGAGTTTGGAAATACTAAAACATTCTGATCTGAAAAATTATAAAGTTAAAAAATTTTTTAAATGAAGCTATAGAGTGGATGAAAATATCCACAGTACAATAATACATGTATCTGGCAAATTACTAGTATCTAAATTGCATAAAACTCTTAGAACTCAATAATGAAAAATAACCCAATAAAAATGCACAAAATATCTGAACAGATACTTCATGGAATAAGATACACAGTTGACTGATAAGGACAAGAAAACATACTCAACAATGTTAGTCATTAGGCAAATGTTAACTGAAACCACAAAGAGATACCACTGTACACCCACTAATAATATAATGGCTGATATTAAAAACACTGACACTAGCAAGTGTTGGCAAAGACATGGAGCAGAAGGAATGTTCCCAGTGAGAATGAATAGGGTTAAAACCACTCTGGAAAACGAGTATGGCAGTTTCTTGCAAAGTTTGACATGTTTTTTTGGTTTTTGTTTTTTTTTTGCAGTACGTGGGCCTCTCACTGCCGTTGCCTCTCCCGTTGTGGAGCACAGGCTCAGCGGCCATGGCTCACGGGCCCAGCCGTTCCGCGGCACGTGGGATCCCCCCAGACCGGGGCACGAACCCGTGTCCCCCGCATCAGCAGGCAGACTCTCAACCACCACGCCACCAGGGAAGCCCATGACATGTCTTTTATAAATGACTAATTACACTCCTAAATATATGACTCTAAAAAAGATCACGACTAAATCTTAACAAGTTTATAAAGAGCAAAAAGCCAAACATACAAGAGTTCATGCTGTATGATTCCATTTATAAGTATCTCTAGGTAAAACAAATCTAATCTGTAGTGATAGCAGACCAGTGCTTGCTTAGATCTAGGTAGATGTGTATAGACGTCTACACACATCATCTGCCATGTGTAGACAGCAGATGAAGAAAAAGGTCACTAAGGACATTTTCATTATTATGAATGCATTCTATATCTTGGTTGTAGTGCTAGTTACATAAGCATATACATTTGTCAACTCACTTTTAAAATGGGCATATTTTATTGCTTGAATTATATTGCATCAAAGCTTTGTTTAAAAATCTAGATTATAACCTTCTTTTAAAATAGAATTTTTTTTTCTTTTTGGCTTTATGCCTGTTTGAGAGAGAGACAGAGACAGAGACAGAGTTTTTGGCTAAAATTTCAGATAAATATTACACAAAACTCATAACAAGTATATTTCTGTAATATATTTTGAAATTTTTTCATAGCACTTTATTATGATACCCTGAAGCTATTCAACCATATAATTATTCAACCAATAATTGAAAAGATTGCAATTAAGATAATTATTTTTAGAAATAAAAAGTTCAGTTCATGTTCAGAAAGGGGAGAACACTTTTACAAATAAATAAATGAAATATATGACTAAGGCAATTGCTAGTTTTCATATAGAAATACTTAGTGGCATTAATTCCTGCTTTTAAAATATTTAAAAATATAACTATATAAATGTTCATTCTATTTTCGCTTCTTTAAGTTATAAGGTAAAAATAAATTTTATAGTCCTGATCATTTTGCTGATAAAAATGATTGACAAATATACTTTGAGAAATTAATTGTGTGACATTGTGTCACATCAGAATAAAGTCTAAAATAGATAGATATTCATGGAAATATACCAAATATATGACTATCCAGACATGTCTCAAATGTAGAAGATGTATCTTTCACTATTTCATTATCATCATCTACAAGCTAGTCAATGAAATTTCCCCCTTTCCAATTATTGATTGCTGCATAACAATCCCCTCCAAAATTTAGTGGATCAAAACTATGGCAATGTATATATTTGCTTGCAAATCTGCAATTTGGGCAGGTCAGTGGGGACTGCTCTTCTCTTCTTCGCTTGGCATGAATCAGGGTGTCATGAAGGTTGGGAATTGGATTCATCTAAGGATTTTCTCACTCACATGTTGGGTGGTTGATGTGCACTGTAAAGTGAGATACCAACTAGAGTTGTATCTTAACTTTCTCAAAGTATGGTGGTGGGTTTTAAGGGTGAATATCCCAAGAAAGAGCAAAATGGAAACTGTATTGCCACTTTGGCAGAATTTGCTAATAGTGAAAATATGTATATATCATGACCCAGAAATTCTACTAATAGGTGTAGGACCAACATAAGTATATATTTATACCAAACACATGTACAAGAATTCCAATAGTATCTATGTCAAATAAGGAAAAATAAACAATAGAAACACCCCAAATATTCATTGACAATAGGATGGGTAAATTAAAATATATTTACTATACAAACTATTGCTATGTGCAACAATATGGATGGATTTGTAAGCATACTCCTGGATGAATGTTTGCAAATGAAGCTAGACTTAAAAGAGTATATAAACTATAATTCAATTTGCATAAAATCTGAAACCTCTAAAAAAAGCCTGTGGAGGTAAAAGTCATGATAGGTATTAGATTGGAAGGAGGTTACCAACTTGAGAGAGGCAATAGAGAAAGCTCGTCATATTTCTCATTTGGATGCTGATTACATTAGTGATTTTACTTAATAAAAAGGAATTGATCTATGAACTTAACACAATTTTCTGTGTAAATATTACTTTAATAAAATTTTACTGAAAATGCATGCACAGATGAACATTTCATGTAATTTGTATATTCCTTGACTTTATGTTCCTTTGGGATTGTTTTAATTCTGTGACAGTATGTTATTAAAATCAAATTATATATTAATTTTCTATGTTTTTTAAAACAAGACACAAATAAAACTTTTAAAAAGCCAATTTTTAGATAAGGACTGTTAAAAAAATACAGACAGGAAAATGATTGCCTATTAACAAGGAGACAACTCAAGAAAAGCATAAACTAAAGTCTCTTAAGGAACGAGCTTCAGAAACCTAGTTCAAGAACATATGGGTTGGACCCAATACTGAAGGCCACACGCTCTTTGGTGGGACTAGTGGCAGACTCCAGGAGGGCTCATGCCAAGGAGTACTTCCCAGAACTTCTGCTGCCAGTGTCCTTGTCCCTGTGGTGAGCCACAGCCATGCCCCACCTCTGCAAGATACCCTCCAACACTAGCAGCCATGTGGTTGACAGGGTCTTTGTGCTCTGGCTGGCTGTCAGGCCTGAGGCACTGGGTAGGAGAGCTGAGTTCAGGACACTGGACCACCAGAGACCTACCAGACTCATGTAATATCAATCATCAAGAGGTCTCCCAGAGATCTCCATCTCAATGCTAAGACCCAGCTCCACTCAATGACAAGCAAGATCCAGTGCTGGACACCCCATGCCAAACAACTAGCAAGACAGGAACACAACCACACCCATTAAGAGAGAGGCTGCCTAAAATCATAATATTCACAGACACCCCCAAACACACCACTGACGTGGTCCTGCCCACCAGAAAAACAAGATACAGACTCATCCGCCAGAACACAGGCACCAGTCACCTCAACCAGGAAACCGACACAACACACTGACAAACCTTACCCACTGGGGGCAAACTCCAAAAACAACAGGAACTACGAAACTGCAGCCTGCGAAAAGGAGACCCCAAACACAGTAAGATAAGCAAAATGAGAAACAGAGAAATACGCAGCAGATGAATGAGCAAGGTAAAAACCCACCAGGCCAAACAAATGCAGAGGAAATAGGCAGTCTACCTGAAAAGAACGCAGAGTAATGACAGCAAAGATGATCCAAAATCTTGGAAATAGAATGGGTAAAATACAAGAAACGTTTAATAAGGACCTACAAGAACTAAAGACCAAATGAACAATGAAGAACAACACAATAACCAAAATTAAAAATTCT
This sequence comes from Aethalodelphis obliquidens, assembly GCF_003676395.1. NCBI lineage: Eukaryota > Metazoa > Chordata > Mammalia > Artiodactyla > Delphinidae > Aethalodelphis > Aethalodelphis obliquidens. The sequence continues at coordinate 40,989,725 of NW_020837946.1, forward strand.
CTAGAAGGAATCAATAGCAGAATAACCAAGGCGGAAGAATGGATAAATGCCCTGCAAGATAAAATAGTGGAAATAATTACCACAGAGCAGAAAAAAGAATGAAAAGACTGGAGGACATTCTCAGAGACCTCTGGGACAACATTAAATGCACTGACATTCAAATTATAAGGGTTCCAAAAGAAGAAGAAGAAAAAAAAGGACTGAGAAAATATTTGAAGAAATTATAGTTGAAAATTTCCTTAATATGGGAAAGGGAATAGTCAATAAACACCAGGAAGCACAGAGAGTCCTAAACAGGAAAAACCCAAGGAGAAACATGCCTAGACACATATTAATCAAACTATAAAAAACTAAACAAAAAGAAAAAATATTAAAAGCAGCAAGGGAAAAGCAACAAATAACATACAAGGGAATCCCCATAAGGTTAAAAGCTGCTCTTTCAGCAGAAATTCTGCAAGCTAGAAGGGAGTGGCAGGATATATTTAAAGTGATGAAAGGGAAAAACCTACAACAAAGATTACTCTACCCAGCAAGGATCTCATTCAGATTTCATGAGAAATTAAAACCTTTACAGACAAGCAAAAGCTAAGAGAATTCAGAACCACCTAACCAGCTTTACAGCAAATGCTAAAGGAACTTCCCTAGGCAGGAAACACAAGAGAAGGAAAAGACCTACAATAACAAACCCAAAACAATTAAGAAAATGGTAATAGGAACATACATATCAATAATTACCTTAAATGTAAATGCATTAAATGCTCCAACCAAAAGACATAGACTGGCTGAATGGATACAAAACAAGACCCATATATATGCTGTCTACAAGAGACCCATTTCAGACATAGGGACACATACAGACTGAAAGTAAGGGTTTGGAAAAAGATATTCCATGCAAATGGAAATCAAAAGAAAGCTGGAGTAGCAATTCTCATATCAGACAAAATAGACTTTAAAATAAAGACTATTACAAAAGACAAAGAAGGATGCTACATAATGATCAAGGGATCAATCCAAGAAGAAGATATAACAATTGTAAATATTTATGCACCCAAGATAGGAGCACCTCAGTACATGAGGCAAATGTTAACAGTCATAAGAGTGGAAATTGACAGTAACACAATTATAGTAGGGGACTTTAACACCCCATTTTCACCAATGGACAAATCAACAAAATGAAAATAAATAAGGAAACACAAGCTTTAAATGACCTATTAAACAAGATAGATTTAATTGACATTTATAGGACATTCCATTCAAAAACAACAGAATACACTTTCTTCTCAAGTGCTCATGAAATATTCTCCAGGAGAGATCATATCTTGGGTCACAAATCAAGCCTTGGTAAATTTAAGAAAACTGAAATCATATCAAGTATCTTTTCCGACCACAACACTATGAAACTAGATATCAATTACAGGAAAAAAATGTAAAAAATACAAACACATTGAGGCTAAATAATGTGCTACTAAATAACCAATAGATCACTGAAGAAATCAAAGAGGAAATCAAAAAATACCTAGAAACAAATGACAATGTAAACACAACAACCCAAAACCTATGGGATGCAGCAAAAGCAGTTCTAAGAGGGAAGTTTATAGCAATACAATTCTACCTCAAGACACTAGATAAATCTCAAACAAACAACCTAATCTTACACCTAAAGCAATTAGGGAAACAAGAACAAAAAAAAACCCGTTAGCAGAAAGAAAGAAATCATAAAGATCAGTTCAGAAACATATGAAAAAGAAATGAGGGAAATGACAGCAAAGATCAATAAAACTAAAAGAAGATACAAAAGATTGATAAACATTCACCAGACTCATCAAGAAAAATACGGAAAAGATGCAAATCAACAGAATTAGAAATGAAAAAGGAGAGAAGTAACAACTGACACTGCAGAAATACAAAGGATCATGAGAGATTAACTACAAGCAACTATATGCCAACAAAATGGACATCCTGGAAGAAATGGAAAAATTCTTAGAAAAGCACAACCTTCCAAGACTGAACCAAGAAGAAAAAATGAACAGACCAATCGCAAGCAATGAAATTGAAACTGTGATAAAAAATCTTCCAACAAACAAAAGCTCAGGACCAGATGCCTTCACAGACGAAATCTGTCAAACATTTAGAGAAGAGCTAACACCCATCCTTATCAAACTCTTCTAAAATACAGCAAGAGGAAGGAACACTCCCAAACTCATTCTACAAGGCCACCATCACCCTGATACCAAAACCAGATAAAGATGTCACAAAAAAAGAACACTATAGGCCAATATCACTGATGAATGTAGATGCAAAAATTCTCAACAAAGTACTAGCAAAGAGAATCCTATATCACATTAATAGGATCAAATGTCATGATCAAGTGGACTTTATTCCAGGAATGCAAGGATTCTTCGATATATGCAAATCAATCAATGTGATACATGATATTAACAAATTGAAGGATAAAACTATATGATAATCTCAAAAGATGCAGAAAAACCTTTCGACAAAATTAAACACCCACATATGATAAAAACTCTCCAGAAAGTAGGCATAGAGGGAACTTTCCTCAACATAATAAAGGCCATATATGACAAACCCACAGCCAACATTGTTCTGAATGGTAAAAAACTGAAACCATTTCCACTAAGATCAGGAACAAGACAAGGCTGTCCACTCTCACCACTATTATTCAACATAGTTTTGGAAGTTTTAACCATAGCAATCAGAGAAGAAAAGAAATAAAGGAATCCAAATTGAAAAAGCAGAAGTAAAACTGTCACTGTTTGCAAATATCATGATACTATACATAGAGAATCCTAAAGATGCTACCAGAAAACTACTAGAGCTAATCAATGAATTTGGTACAGTAGTAGGATACAAAATTAATGCACAGAAATCGATTGCATTCCTATATACTAATGATGAAAAATCTCAAAGAGAAGTTAAGGAAACACTCCCATTTACCATTGCAACAAAAAGAATAAAATACCTAGGGATAAACCTATATAAGGAGACAAAAGACCTGTATGCAGAAAACTATAAAACACTGATGAAAGAAATTAAAGACAATACAAAGAGATGGAGATGTATACTGTGTTCTTCGGCTGGAAGAATGAACACTGTGAAAATGACTCTACTACCCAAAGCAATCTACAGTTTCAATGCAATCCCTATCAAATACCAATGGCATTTTTCACAGAACTAGAACAAAAAATTTCACAATTTGTATGGAAACACAAAAGACCCTTAGGAGCTAAAGCAATCTTGAGAGGGAAAAGTGAAGCTGGAAGAATTAGGCTTCCTGATTTCAGACTATACTACACAGCTACAGTAACCAAGACAGTATGGTACTGGCACAAAAACAGAAATATAGCTCAATGGAACAGGATGGAAAGCCCCGAGATATACCCATGCACTTATCTTTGATAAAGCAGGCAAGAACACACAGTGGAGAAAAGACAGCCTCTTCAATCAGTGTTGGTGGGACAACTGGATAGTTACATGTAAAAGAAAAAAATTAGGACATCCCTAACACCATACACAAAAATAAACTCAAAATGGATTAAAGACCTAAATGTAAGGCTAGACACTATAAAACTGTTAGAGGAAAACACAGGCAGAACACTCTATGACATAAATCACAGCAAGATCCTTTTTGACCCACCTCCTAGAGAAATGGAAATAAAAACAAAAATAAACAAATGGGACCTAATGAAACTTAAAAGCTTTTGCATAACAAAGGAAACCATAAACAAGATGAAAAGACAACACTCAGAAAGGCAGAAAATATTTGCAAATGAAGCAACTGTGAAAGGTTTAATCTCCAAAATATATAAGCAGTTCATGCAGCTCAATAACAAAAAAACAAACAACCCGATCCAAAAATGGGCAGAAGACCTAAATAGACATTTCTCCAAAGAAGATATACAGATGGCCAACAAACACATGAAAGGATGCTCAACATCACTAATCATTAGAGAAATGCAAATCAAACCTACAATGAGGTATCACCTCATACCGGTCATAATGGCCATCTTCAAAAAGTCTACAAGCAATAAATGCTGGAGAGGGTTTGGGTAAAAGGGAACCCTCTTACACTGTTGGTGGGAAGGTAAATTGATACAGCCACTATGGAGAACAGTATGGAGGTTCCTTAAAAGCCAAAAACTAGAACTACTATATGACTCAGCAATCCCACTACTGGGCATATACCTTGAGAAAACCATAATTCAAAAAGAGTTATGTACCATTTCATTGCAGCACTATTTACAAAAGTCAGGACATGGAAGAAACCTAAGTGTCCATTGACAGGTAAATGGATAAAGAAGATGTGGCACGTATATACAATGGAATATTACGCAGCCATAAAAAGAAATGAGATTGAGTTATTTGTAGTGAGGTGGATGGGCCTAGAGTCTGTCATACAGAGTGAAGTAAGTCAGAAAGAGGAAAACAAATACCGTATGCTAACACATATATATGAAATTAAAAACAAAAATGGTCCTGAAGAACCTAAGGGCAGGACAGGAATAAAGATGCAGACATAGAGAATGGACTTGAGGATACGGGGAGGGGGAAGTGTAAGCTGGGACGAAGTGAGAGAATGGCACTGACATATATGCACTACCAAATGTAAAATAGATAACTAAGCGGCTACATAGCACAGGGAGATCAGCTCCGTGCTTTGTGACCCCCTAGAGGGGTGGGATAGGGAGGTTGGGAAGGAGATGAAAGAAGGATGTGATATGGGGATATATGTATATGTATAGCTGATTCACTTTGTTATACAGCAGAAACTAACACAACGATGTAAAGCAATTAAACTCCAATAAAGATGTTAGAAAAAACAAAAAAGAACATATGGGTTGGCATAATCTAATGACATTGAAAAGTTTTTTTTGCTTTGATGACATTACTTTAATAGAGAAATAGAGAAAATGAGAAATGACAGAATTGTCACCTAGTGACATTGGCATTATACTTAGCTTCAAAATAACTATCATTGCCTTAGTTTGAGAATGTATTTCTACCTGATTTAAGATGTTCAATTGCTTATAAGTTGAGGCAGTCATCTTAATTTAGACTATATTGTAAATAAAAGCAGTCACAACTTACTTCCATATATGGGGCAATGGTCATTTATACATATTTCATTCATTCAATCAAAATCTACATAAAGGTATGGACAAGACAGGCATGTGCCACATCTTCATGAAGCCCATCAAATGGGGAATGTCATGGGCTGAAATGTGTCCCACCCAGCATTCATATGTTGAAGTCCCAACCCCCAATATCTAAGAATGTAATATATTTGGAGATAAAGTCTTTAAAGTGACTAAGTTAAAATAAATCCATCAAGGTGGGGCCTTAATCAAATATAACTGATGTACTTATAGGAAGAGACAGAGATATCAGAAATGTGTGCACTGAGGAAAGGCAGTGTGAGGACAAAGGGAGAAGTCAACTGGCTGTAAGCCAAGGAGATGAGCCTCAGATGAAATCAAACATGGCAACATCTTGATCTTGGCTAGCCTCCAGAACTGTGAAAAAATACATTTCTGTGGTTTAAGCCATTTTGTTTGTGGTATTGTTTTGGCAGTCCTAGTAAACTAATATCAGAAATCATATCTTTAGAAGATACTCATATAGCTAAGTACAAAATTGCCATTTTAGTAAGTATTACAGAGGAAAAGTATTTTTATAACATTGATTATCGGTCCTTATCCAGCCAGTAAAAGACCTAAGAAATTGTTTTTATTTTAGACTAGAAAAGTGGGTTGGACTTAACAAGGTGAAGTGGGATTATTGAAGGAACATCAAACAGGACTGATGGGAAAGACACTGGCCAATTCTAAGATCAGTGTGCCAGAAAAGTAAGAAATAGAGAGCACAATTGCACAAGCTAAAATTGTATTAGCAGGGGACAAATAACATAAAATTAACCCCTCCTGGAACAATACTTTAGTGTCTTAATTATGTATGTATTGAATATATATCATTATTATATATAATTATTATGTAATAGTTATATATTATTGTAAAATATGTATAACATTGAATTAATATATGTACAAAATACACACACATGTATATCTATTCTTTTTTCAACAAAGCCTTGGGATTTATTATTCCATATAATTTTTATAACCAATTTTCAAATTCTGTCGTAAATATTTTTTTATATATATATATTTAATGTATTAAATTAAACTTCTTTTACTGATAAGATATTTCAGTAAAATTTTAATCTCTACAATTCTGAGAGTATCCACTTGTGGATATGGTATTATTTTCTTTTGTTTGTTATTTTATATTTAAGTAATTTTAGATTTACCAAAATGTTACGAAGATAGTGTAGAGTGCTCCATTTTACTTTTCATCTAGCTTTCTTTGGTATTATTATCAACATAAGCATGTTATATTCATCAAAACTAAGCAATTAACATTGGTATGCTATACTAAATACAGACTTTTTAAAAATATTTCACCAGTTTTTCAATAATATCTTTATTGTTTCAGGATTCAAACCAAGATATCACCTTGTAGTTCATCATCATGTTTCCTTAGTCTCCTCCAATCTGTGATAGTTTCTCAGTTTTTATTTGTTTTTTACGGCCCTAATACTTCTGAAGGTCAGGTATTTGTGTCATGTATTTTGTAGAATGTTCCTCAATTTTTGGCTTGTCTGATTTTTTTTTTCATGATTATAGTGAAGTCATAGAGTTTGGGAAAGAAATACTACAGAGGTAGTGTGCATATATTATTGACATGACATCGCTGGTGATGTTAACTTGATCACTTAGCTAAGTGTCTGTCAGGTTTCTCCACTTCAAACTTGCCATTTTTCTCTTTTGATATGCTATTATTTGGAAGTGGCTTACTTAGTCTAGTCTATATTCAAAGTGTAGTGAACTAAGCTCCACCTTACAAAGGGAGGTATATTTTAAAAAATAGTGATGATTCTAAGAGTTCTAATCACAAGGAAAGTTTTCCATTTCTTCAATGAGTTAATGGATGTTCATCAAATCTATTGTGGTAATCATTTCATGATGTGTGTAAGTCAAATCATTATGCTGTACATCATAAACTTATACAGTGTTATATGTCAATTATATCTGAATAAAACTGGAAGAAAAAATGGTGAAAATATGTACCAACCACCAGTACAATCAGTAAATTTGAGCACAGATATTTTAAGATTAGGTAAAATTCTGTTCTCACATAAAGTAAAACAAAAAACCAAACAAAAACAAAAAAGGAAGCAGTAACTATACTGGAATATTTAAAGTTATCATCAAGTTTTTGGTCAGTGTTCAAGGAAAAGTAACACTGTAATATTTTGAGGAGTGAAAATCAGTGGTAGTCACACAAATGAAATAAAATTAGATAATTAAAGCATTTCAAAAGAGCTAAATGAACATAAAGAAATCAGAGAAGGGAAGAGTAGAACTTCATTGAAAGACATAAATGTAGGAAGACAGAAAAGATAAGTTGGAAAATCTAACTGAGCTGCCAGAAACACAGAAGAAATCAAGATTATATGAAAGAAACAACTATCATCAATTCTACATCAACATACTGGATAACCTAGAATAAATAGATAAGCTTCCAGAAACATACAACCTATCAAGAATGAATCTTGAAAAAAATTGAAAATCTGAATGGAAAAATAACAAATGAGAAGGTTGAATCAGTAATCAAAAACTTTCCAAGAAAGAGAAGTCCAGGACCATATAGTTTCACTGGTGAATTCTACCAAACATTTAAAGATGAATTAATACCAATCATTCTCAAACTCTTGCAGAAAATTGAATAGGAGGGAATAATATCAAATACATTTTATGAAACCAGCATTACTCTGATACCAAAGCCATATAAGGACACTACAAAAAAGTATCTCTGAGGAATAAAGATGCAAATATTCTCAACAAATTATTATAAAAATGAACTCAACAGCATATTAAAAGGATCATATACAATGATCAAGTGGGAGTCATCTTTGTGATGCAGGATGGTTCAACACATGAAAATCAATGAATGTAATACATCACAATAATAGAAATGAATATAAAAAGCACATGATTATCTCAATGGACGAAGAAAAAACATTTGACAAAATTCAACATCTATTCATGATAAAAACCCTCATAATAAACTGGGCATAGAAAAAACATACTTCAACATAATAAAAGTCATATATGACAAGCCTAGAACTTCCATCATACTCAATGATGAGAAGTTTCAAGTTTTTCCTCTAAGATCAGGAACAAGACTAGGATGTACACTCTCATCACTTTTATTCACCATAGTATTAGAAGTCCCAGCCAGAAGAATTAGGCTAAGTAAATTTTTAAATGGCATCCAAATTGGAAAGGAAAAAAGTAAAGCTGTCACTATTTTCAAATGACACAATTTTATATTTAGAAAGTCCTAATAACAACAAAAGCTGTTTGGACTAACAAAGAAATTCAGTAAATTTTCAGGATACAAATCAACATAAAAAATTCAGTTGCATATCTCTACCTTAACAATGAAATATCTGAAAGCGAAATTAACAAAACAATTTCATTTACAATATAATCAAAAAGAACAGAATACCTAGGGATAAATTTAATGGAAAAGTGTAAGACACTGAAGGAAGAAACTGAAGATGCAAACAAATGGAAAAAGATCCCATATTCTTGGATAGGAAGAAGTAATATTGTTAAAATGTCTATACTACCTAAAATAATCTATAGAGCCAATGCAATCCCTATCAAAACTCCAATGGCATCTTTTACAGATATAGAAAAAGCAATCCTAAAATTCACAGGGAACCACAAAAGACCCTGAATAGCCAATGCATTCCCTAGAAAGAAGAACAAAGCTGGAGGCATTACAATTCTTGATTTCAAAGTATACTACAAAGACACCATAATCAAAACCCTAGGGTACTGGCATAAAAACAGACACATATATGAATGGAACAGAATTGAGAGACCAGAACTAAACCCATGCATTTATGGTCAACTAATATTTTATAAAGGGAGCCAAAAATACTCACATATATCTGATAAGTGATTGATATCCAAAATATATAAGGAACTCAGAACTCAATAGCAAAAAAAAAAAAAAAAAAAAAAATCAAATTAAAAAATGGGCAAGGAACCTGAATGGATATTTTTCCAAAGAAGATATGTAGATGGCCAACAAATATGTAAAAAGGTACTCAACATCACTAATCATTAGGGAAATGAAAATCAAAACCACAATGAGATATCACTTCATGCTTGCTAGGATGTTTAACATCAAAACATAAGAAATAATAAATGCTGGTGAAGATTAGGAGAAAAGAAACCCTGTACATTTGCACACTGTTGGTGGGAATATAAACTGGTATAAATACTCTGGAAAACAGTAAGAGTTTCCTCAAAATATTAAAAATCGAACTACCATATGATCCAGAAATTCCACTTATGGGTATATATTCAAAGTAAATGAAATCACTATACCAAAGAGACATCTTCATCTCTATGTTTATTGCAGCACTATTTATAATTGCCAGGACATGGAAACAACCTAAGTGTCAATTAATGGATGAATGAATAAAGAATATGTGTATCTGGCAGGTGGATTCTTAACCACTGTGCCACCAGGGAAGCCAGAGGTAAATCTTCATTACTTAAATTGGGCACTGATTTCTTAGGTGTATTACAAAAAGCACAAATGACACAAACTATGTAAATAAATTAGACTTCATCAAAATTAAAAAAACGTTTGTGATTGAAAGACATCATAAAGAAAAGATCACTTATGGATCAAGACAAAATATTTGAAATCCTACATCTGATAAGAATTTTATCAAGATTATATAAAAAGGGCTTCCCTGATGGCGCAGTGGTTGAGAGTCCGCCTGCCGATGCAGGGGACACGGGTTCGTGCCCTGGTCTGGGAGGATCCCACATGCCATGGAGCGGCTAGGGGCCCGTGAGCCATGGCCGCTGAGCCTGCGCGTCCGGAGCCTGTGCTCCGCAACGGGAGAGGCCACAACAGGGAGAGGCCCGCGTACCGCAAAAAAAAAAAAAAAAAAAAGATTATATAAAGAACTCTTTCAATTCAAAAATAAAGAGAAATAACCCAATTTTAAAAATGGGCAAGGATGTGAATAGACATTTCGCCAAAGAATACACAGAAATAACCAATCAGCACATAAAATAATGTTCAATGTCATCAGTAATTAGTAAGTGCAAAACTATAATGAGATACTACTAGAATGGATAATATTAGAAAGATAGATAATACGAAGTGTTAGAGATGAAGTGGAGAGAATGGATCCTTCATACATTGCTGTTGGAAATATAAAATGGTTTAGTTGTTGTGGGAAACAGCTTGGGGCTTCTTCAAAAAAATCGGACATAGAAATACCATGTTACTGAGCAATTATAATTCTAGTTACATACCTAAGATAAATAAAAACATAGGTCCACACAAAAATCTGTACACTAATATTCATAATAACATTATTCATAACAGCCTAAGTGTAAATAACCAAAATGCCCATCAACCAATTAATGGATGAATAAAATGTGGTATTCTATATAATAAAATATTATTTAACAATAAAAAATAGCAAGTCCAGATGTTTTAAAAATTGATTAATCTTAAAACATCACCCTAAATGAAACAACCTAATAACAAGAAGCTATGTATTGTATGATTTAATTTATATGAACTGTCCACAGTAGGCAAACCCACTGAAACAGAAAGTGGATTGGTATTTACTAGAGGATAGAGGAATGCAAAGTGCCTGCTAATAGGTATGGGGTTTCTTTTTGGGGTGATGAAACTATTCTGAAATTACATAGAGGTGACGGTTGCCCAACTTTGTGAATACACTAAAAACCACTAAATTGTACACTTTGAAAGAATGAATTTTATGGTGTGTAAGTTAAAATGATTCTGTTTCATATGTTAAGAATATTAATTAGTAGGAAATTTAGAGTAATAGTTTTAAAAAGTTTAAATCCTAAAAGTTTATATTTTAAGTGTAAGCATTTAAAATATGCTTTAAATGCTTAAATATGGGGATTGCTCAGTGGCAATACCCATACTGAAGTTATTTCTCATACTTGGCTGCATATTAGAATCACCTAAGGAGTGTTGACTAAACTCTGTCAGGCAACATGCAAGATCAATTAAAGAAAAATTCTGGGTGTATGAACCAGCCACTAAGATTTATTAAAGCTCAGCAATGATTCTATTACATAGCCAAATTAGAGAACCACTATAATTGCATCATATATAAATTAATACAGACTATAATTTAAGAGGATTAAAGAAATTAGATGATCTGGTAACAATTTGCAATAGTACTTAACTAATATTGAAGTGGGTATAATTGAAAGGTTTAGATATAGCAAGAATAAATATCATAGCAGTTATTATTTTTAATTTGGAATAATATATTATTTGTTTAAACCAATAAAAAGTAATAGATTTGTCCAAATAATGGATTAAGACTCTTACATTCACACCGGATTTCACAAGAAATACTTGAGCAATTTACATGTACATTGAAGTTAGTTGGACATCAGTGACTGTTACAAATTTGCCTTGTTCATTTGTAAGTAGTATTCAAATTTCAAATTTTTTCCAACTTCTGCAAAGAACTTCCACTGAAATTTTAAAATTTCTCTCTATCAAATAATTGCTCTTCCTCTACTTATTCTAAAAACTGATTTAAATTCATTTTTGATTTATTTGTTTCTCCTTATATATCTCACTGCGTATAGCAAAACAATGAAAAAACTATTTTAAATATGTTTAATAATTAGTAAAAAACCCATGTGTGTTTTCTGCCACCAGTCCCGATAAGGTGGGGGCTCTGTAGTTAAATTATTACCATGTGACTAAAGCAGCTCTGGTAAGAGCTGAAATATGAGTGGATAAATGAATCAACTTGACCAGGCAGATGTTCTCATCTGAGAATTTGGTTTGCTGATTGAGAATGTAGTCAATCTCTAACAGTATTAAACTTGAGGGAAAGTACAATCGTGAATTTTATTGGAATAGACATTTCCTGATGAGATTATGGAGAAGAGAAATCCAGTTTGTTGACAGAATGTAGATGAGATAAGACACTTCACAGAGAAGTCCTGAGAAATTTGATGACAGGTTCCAGTGGCTTCCTACCTGTAGCATCTCAGGTGGCCCTATGGCATTTCAATCCATTTGCCTTTACTTTCTATGAGGTGGCAATGTATCTCTAATTCCCCCTCCACTTTGCTTGTGTGTGTGTGTGTGTGTGTGTGTGTGTGTGTGTGTGTGTGTGTG